>NW_023416295.1:82843039-83011215 GCF_014176215.1 Rousettus aegyptiacus
GCATAATATGCCATAAAAATGACATATTATATACAACTATATAACATATTTATTAAATACAAATATACCTATATTAAGAAGTTAAATTCATAATCATATGCACAGGCCCAGATTATTTCATTGGTAAATGAGATCAAACTTTCAAAAGAAATACAATAGCAATTTTACAGGCAGTTGCAGAATCTATTAGGGGCACCATAAACCTCTTCAACATTGTACTGGGTGGGTGGTGAGGGGTTCTACCTAGCACAATATGACAAGAAAAATAAATAAAGGCCATACTATTGGAAAGAAAGGTAAAAATTTATGAACTAGAAAGATGGGATGTTGTGCATTTGAAGTCCAAAAGAAGCAACAAAAGTCAAAAAAGTCAGTTTATAAAAGCCATAGATAAAGGGTCAATATAAAAACCAAAATTGTATTTCTACCTACTAGCAGCAAACATTTTGTGTTAGCTTTGTACTGTGTCAAATATAGCTAAGCTTATTAGAGTGATCACAAGAGAATTGTTTATGTTATTTTGAAGATGGAAGTGAAAGAGTATCACGTCTACATTCAGAAATATAAGGTAGGGCAGGGGCTTTTACAGCTTGCCTATGTTGCTATTTATCTACTGGCCCATCTCATTGGAAGGGAACAGCAGTTGCCTACAACTTCTCCAGCTCTTGCCCAAAATGTTCATTAAGCTTTTACAAATTGGGCCAAATGAGTAAGCAGCTGCGGTGTGAAAGACATTAGCTTATCCTACAAGCCACTGGTATCATAAAGATGCCATAAAGGATGACATCATGTAGGAGATTGTCTTTGTCACCTCAGGCTGCTATAACAAAATACCATAGAATGAGTGGCTTAAGCAACAGAAAATTTATTTCTCATGATTGTGGAGGCAAGGAAGTCCAAGATCAGGGTGCTAGGATGGTTGGCTCCTGGTGAGGACTCTCTTCCTGGTTTGCAGATTGATGGCCATTTCATTGTGACCTTACATGGCAGAGAGAGAGACCTCTTCGCTTCTTTTTAAGGCCATCACCCAATTTTGCAATAGGACCCCACATTTAATGACCTCAGTTAGCCTTAATTATCTTGTAGAAAACCCTTTTTCCAAATAGTCACATTGGAGGTTAAGACTTAAACATATGAATTGGAGTGGTGGGGCACAATTCAATCCATAGCAGAAGTAGAGAGAGACAGACACAATTCCATTTTGGTGTTACCGGTCTGGTTTGTCCTAGGTTTTTCCCATTCAATGTCCATCTTCCACCAGCCCAGCATACCTGAAGCCCTGTATCAGACACAAGGTAACAGCCCTAACAGACTGCTTAACAAGGCTTCCATAACCACATAATATCTAATAACTATAATTAATTCTTTAT
The DNA here is from genome assembly GCF_014176215.1 of Rousettus aegyptiacus. NCBI lineage: Eukaryota > Metazoa > Chordata > Mammalia > Chiroptera > Pteropodidae > Rousettus > Rousettus aegyptiacus. The sequence goes on from NW_023416295.1 coordinate 82,844,410, forward strand.
TCTATATTATCATCTATATATTGATGCTGCTTCTCTGATTTAACCCTGTTACATGATAAAAAGTGAAATTTAAAATATCACATATAAATTGCATCTGAAACACAAAATACTTAGGAATATAGTAAAATAATAGCTTCACACTACAAAACATACAACATTGGGTGAGAAATATTAGAGACCCTAAATAAATGGAGAGGTATGCATTGGCCATAGATTAGAAATATTGTGAAGATGACATCAATTCCCCACAAATTGATATAGATTCAATGAAAGCCCACTTGAAATCTTTTATGGCTATTGTGTAGAAGTTGAAAAGCTGACTCTACAATGTATAGGAAAAAAAAATGACCTATGCGACAAAAACAATCTTGAAAAAAGGACTTTAAAAACGGATAATACACACTTCTTGAATTCAAAAGTGCCTTTAAAGATATAATATGACAGTATGGTATTGATACAAGAACTAGTCAATATTATCAATGAAATAGAAGTATCTCGAAATAAAACACACACATATGATTAATCAATTTCAACAAAAGAGCCAAATATTGAAACAACTCTATGTACCCATAAAGAGAACATTAATCTTGACCCTTACCTCACATTATAGACAAAAATTTATTTAAGAAGTATCATAGACCTAAATGCATTCTTTTTATTAAAAAATACTAACCATCATCTGAGCCACCAGCAAGTCATTTTTGCAGATGGAAGGCCTTGCTTCAATGTTGATAGCTGCTGACTGCTCAGAAGTGGTGGTTGCTGAAGGTTGGGTGACTCTCCTAAATGCAAATGTTCAAAGTCTAAAGCTTCTAAAACAAGTATAGGAGAATATCTTCATGACTTTGGAGTAAACAAGGAATTTTTAAGAGGACACAAAAACAAAAATCATAAAAGAAACAAACGTATATGTTGAACTTCATCAAAACAAAAACTTTGTTATTCAAAAGACAGTTAAGAACATGAAAAGCCAAGTTACAAAATGGGAGAAAGTATTTGTGAAACACTTTTAAAACAATTGACAATGGGCTTGTTTGTAAATATGTGAAGATTCATAACAATAGTAAGAAGAGAACAACCCCCATAAACATGTGCTAAAGATTTGAACAGATGCTTAAGAAAATAAGATATATTAATATCCAATAAGCACATATCATTAGTCATCAGGGAAATGCAAATTAAAATCACAAAGAAATACTTTCAGAAGCTTCAGGCTTTTAAAAAAATTGTAAAAATTAAGAGAGATTAACTTTGTGCAGAGCTCTGGGCAGTGATTTGCAGTCAGTAGGTGTCCAATAAACACAAACTCCCTTCCTCCTCCCAACTTCCCAGTAATTCACCCACAGAATAAATACATAAATAAACATGGAGGTGGAGATCTCACATCCGTTGATTTCCTAAGACTGTTACTAATTATAAACTCTTTTAATACTTACACTCGCAATTAAAGACATTTGTTCTTTGTGAAATGTGTCCCATAAGCTGCAGTAGGCCAGTCAGGAGGCTTTTCCTGGGTTCCCAAATAATACATTCATAAACCAGAAGAGTCTTCAAATTAAAACAAAAGCCAACTAAAGTAATTACTTCTCCATTAAATATACTTCATTTTCAATTGTGCCTTTCACTCTTCCTCTTCCCTCTTTTCCAAGGCGATGATCTGAAAGGTAAACACTCATATTTCAATGTGTGCCCACATAGCTAAAAGGAAAACACATTTGGAAAAAAAGAGAAAAACGCAATGTTTTAGTAGCTTGGGGCAGTTCTCCCATATATATTAAAAAAAAAAAAAAAAGAGCAACTCAATCATGCTTCTTAGCAAGCAAGCCAAAATATCTATCAATTTTTCAAATGCTAAGTTTGGTCTGTATATCCCTTGGGAGGTAGGATGGGGAAAGGGAAAGAAGAAGGATTTGGGGGTTAGAGGTCCCATCTAGGTGCGCTGTCCTTGCAGAGTCCTGCCCAGTTCCCAGATCCCCTGTCTGGATCATGGATCACCAGAATGTGTACTCAGATTCACTGGCATGACAGCAATAGTGACCTCCAGGGCTCTGGCACGAAGAAACACAAGCTCCCTTCCTCTCTTCCCCTTTAAAAAATACCTTTCTGTTGTAGACAGGGATCCTTTCTGTTATTCCTGTTGGGGTTAAAGGAAGCTTCTCTGTGAATGTTTAATATCAAAATAATGTCACAAGAAGTTTGAAAAGTGGAGAAAAACTTCACCTCCACCCCACTTTCCTAATATAAGTCCCATATCTAGACATGTGACATCTTCCAGAGACAATCCACCTGCAATTGTGCAATCTTTTTTTTGGGAAATTGTCTACACAGCAATTTCCAGAATCCTCCTCACCCCAGGTTCCCCACCTCCCCAGCACAATTTGTAAAACAATTGACAATGGGCTTGTTTGTAAAATATGTGAAGACTCATAATAGTAAGAAGAGAAACAACCCCATAAACATATGCAAAAGATTTGAAAAAAAGATTAGATGATCTTTTCATCTAATTAGCTATCTTGAGAAATCCAGTGGATGAGGAACAAGGAAGCTCTGGAACAGGGGTCTGGCTTCACCCCCTCTGGCCTGTTCTTTGAAGTAAGCACTGTCTGCTGACAGGCCCTATAGGTGAGAGTTGCCCACAGTGACAATTTCATCCTATCTACTAGGGAATCATTATTTATGTTCACTAGTCATTAGTGCTTCTATCTTATCTTCAAAGACAGATACCACTCTTACATGGGTCTGTCAGATACCTGAAAGATTGACTCAACCCTTTTTGCCCCACTGTTTCCAGTTCTTCACCTTCTCATTCAGGAGGAGCCAGTGCAATGGAGTGCATATAAACAAGTTAAGCAGATTTTTTTCTAGAGCCATATTTGAAGATGTGATGTTTAGGCCTAGGTACTTCTTTGTGTTTAATGAACAGGAATAGATTTCATTTGGGTAAGTAAACAATGTTCTGTCCCACTTTTTTTGAAACACTTGCTCCATCAGTCTACCTTTCATCTTCACACTTCTAATGCAGATATGTGTATAAAAATATTTTACAATTCAAAATTTGCATAAAACAAGAGACATGGAAATGCCTGGAAACTACTACTTGCCCAACAATCATGAAGGTAAAGACTAGAGAGATGGGTTGAACATCCGCAGCATTCAAAGAGATAGGTGCTACTCTATCCAGCCAGGTGCTGCCCACGAAATCTCAAGTCCTGGGTCCAACCATTCAAGAGAAGATGGCACCTGGATCTTTAATGTGAAAGTTGCTGATTGTTAAATAGACAAACAATCCAATGTTTTAAGCAGTCTATGGTCTAACACTTAAAGGACACCTATAGGCGTGATTTGACTCATGGATCACCAGAATGTGTACTCAGCTTTGGTCCACCCTTCATGTGGCTTTCTTACTCCAGAGCGCCTCCCAGTGGCCTATAAGTATAAGACAGACACAGAATTCTTCAGCCTGTCTGTCACCTATACCCACAGTCCCACTCTGGCCTTATATCTGGGCCTATGTCAATTAGCAACTTACATTCAACCCCCACTACTGAAAAACTCACTATTAAAGCCAGGCTGTCACATGAATTTTCCCTCTTAATGCCTTCCACATTGTCCTTGCCCAAACCGGGAATATTCTCTCTTCTTGTCATTCTGCCTGTAAAGATCCTCCATGTGCTTCAAGCTCATTTCCTCCAGTTTAGTCTCTGAGGAGACTCCTGCTCACTCCAAACCCTCACAGTGCTTGTGTTCACTATGCAGACCTCAGAAATTAACAGCCTGTCTTACGCTGTTCTCTAATTGCTTCAGGTATGCCTCCTATCACTTATCAGACAGGGTCTAAGCTCTCTGAGGTCAGATATCAGATGTTATCTAGATTTATTCAATATGATTTTCATAGTGTCTTGTATATGGTAAGAGCTCAACTAAGACCCATTTTAAGATTTGTATTTCAGATACTGTGAAAGAATAGGGGTACTGACTACTCCTCCAAACAGAGAGGAAAAATACCACTGAAAATGGTGGACAAAATAATGAAAGTTTATTTTCTAATTTGTTGGCTATCTTGAACAGAACTAGGAATACTGCAAATGCCAAAGCCCAGTAAAATCTGGAATCTAGAAAATTAGGTCAAACATAGAAGCAATCTTTCTCTTTGAGGACATGGAGTATTCATTCATGACATTGCAGGACTCAGGGATCAAGATACAAAGCCTTGAGTCTGCCAAAGTGAGAGTCTAATTCCATTAGCTGGAACCAGAAGTGCTGTACACCTGAGTGTATATTAACACATTCAGTATTCATATAAAAAATCTGGGTAATGAAACTAGCAAACAATTAAATATGCATAGCTAGCACATTAACACAACCAGTGGGGAATACAAATCTGTCTTAGGCACTTATGTAACACATGAAAATCGATCACTTTTCGGTATAAGAGTAAACAAGAAATAAACCTACATACTACACATTCTTCCTTATACACATCTACATCCACTATGTGGGAAACCATAAAACACATCTGTCATGAATTATAGCATTGCGAGAATGTGGGGGGTGGGGCAGGGAATTTATCCTGAGAGTTGATTTTAAAGCCCAGTTCTTAAATCACAGTATAAATTCACACTACCTGGGGGTCTAAAAAAAATTCAAGCAAAAAGCCCACTTTAAAATATAAATCCCTGATAATAAGTAGGAGCAAATATTCAACACAAGCTTTACAGAATTTTCACAGATGAACTTCCAAGGATTCTGATTTCACAGTCAAATATCAAACAAATACACAAGAAGAACAGGCTTTCTGAATGATAATTGACAGTAATAACAGGCAACCCATTCTCACTAACTTCATATTCAGAATTACCAGCAAGAATATAAAATATGTGTATTTAATGGGTATTAGAAATAAAACAAGGCATTGATAAGATGTCTGAACCATTTTGACAAAAGAAACAGGGTGCACCAAAAATGTATAACAATTCAAATAAAGAACCCAATGGGTAGTTTTAACAGAAAAATTTTCAAAGCTGAAGAGATATTTAATAAAATGAAAGCTAGATCTAAAGATATTTTCTATAATGCAGTATAGAAACACAGTGAGCCAGAAAATAACAAAGAACGATAGGAAACATGGAGGATAGAAGGCAAACATCTAATATTTGTCAAATTAGAGTCACAGAAAGAGTGAAATGAGATATGGGAGGAAATGGTATTTGAAAAAATAATGAAGGAAAACTTTGAAACTAATAAAAGACACTACTACTTATAAAAACAAGTGTATCTCAAATAGGATAAAAATAAATCCACACTTAGAACTATCATTATGAGAATCTACAATACCTAAAAGAAAAAGAAACTATCTTAAAAACCTTCAGAGAGAAAAGACAGATAATTAATAAAGGAATGACAAATAGCAAATGAAAGTCAGAAGACAGTAGAATATCATCTTGAATATGCTGAGAGAAAATAACTGCTTATCCAGTAAAAATATTTTTCTGAAAGGAGCTAAAATAAAAATTTTAAAAAAAGGAAAAAGGAAAAACAATTGCACTAACAAAAATTGAACACTGTACCTAAAAGACCTTCATTTAATGATATTGTAAAGGTTGTTCTATAGATAAATGAAAGCAGTCAGATGGAAGGTCCTAGATGTACGAGTAAATAAAGAGAAAGAAAGTGGTAAATATAAACTTAAATTAACTCAAATATTGACTGTATAAGAAAATAACAATACTATTTACCAAGACCTGGGTGGAGAAACACAATACATTTAAAACACTTATCCACAATAATATATCAAAGCAAAGTGAGATTGTAGTTGGTTTATTATGCAGTCCTTGTATTATTTAGGAGAAGGATAATGACAGTAAACATCTCAAATTTTTAAGGTAACCATTAACAGAAGAAAAACATAGACTTAATCAGTTTCAAAAGAGCGGAGAGGGAAAGATGTAACAAGGATGTATGCTCAAACAATCAAAAGTAAGGGAAAAACAAAGGGAGAAAAAAAGCACAAGAAAATGTAAAATACACAAAAAACACAAATGCACCACAGAGTGATAGAAATAATGTTACTATAATGACGATTAAATACAAAATAACTAAATTTAAGAATTAAAAGAGAGAGAGAAAAAAATGGTATAGATGATACAGGCTCTGTCATCCCTCTGGTGACCAAATCAAAATTGTGACGAAAACAAGGAGCAGTAGCAAGGAAAAATCACCTGGGATCTAGAGGAATAAGCCATACAACTAGGGAGAAGTCCAAGAAAGCACCCTGCAACAGTAGCAGGTAGAATGGTGCGAGGACACGGGGCTACCCAGTCTTGAGCAGCTGAGTCAGACAGAGGCTACAGCAGTGGCAAAAGCTTCTTTAAGTGGCCACATCCATGAGCGGATTTTCATGGTGATTGCCCTGCTTGCTCTGAGCACCCGTGCTCATTCAGCTGAGCACAGGAGGTACCAGGGACTTACAGGGAGACATTGTTGGAGTGAGGGCCAAGGTGGGACTCTGTACAGAAATGCCGAAGGTATCCATTGTTCCCTGTTGAGCCCTCCCCATGCCAGTGCATGGACAAAGCACATCTATATAGCCCAGACGTCATCAAACTGGATAACAAGATCACTCCGCCCAAAAGATTCTCTGAAACCCCACCTCTCCCAACTCACAGCTCCACCCAAGCCACATCCTGGTATAGCCTCAGAGACTCAGGTGCTCCTTGTTAAGCAACACCTAGACTCACATTGGAGGCAGCTGGCCTTTGTTTCTGGTGTGGCCTTTTTAGGCAACTATAAGCACAGCATCTGTGGATTGCTTGCTGAATCTTAACAAGTAGTCCTGGAGGTGTAGCGGCTTGGCCTATAGCTGAACCCTTATCAGGACTGTGCCACTGGACACCTATTTCACAAATCCGCACTAAAAAGCCAGCCAAAATGGGAAGACAAAGAAGCAGAAACCATATGAGAGAACAGAGATCCAGATATAATGAAGTCAGGTAATCTAACAGATGCAGAGTTCAAAACACTGGTTATAAAGAAGCTCAATGAACTTTTGAGAAGTGTAAATAAATTCAGTGAGAACTTCAACAAAGAAATAAAAAACATAAAAATGGAAATAGAAATTAAAAAAGAGAAACAGTCAGAAATGAAGAACACATTATCTGAGACGAGGAGTTTATTAAATGAAATAAACAGGGTGAATAAAGAATAGAATCAAATGTTCTATCTAGAGGACAGAAAAGCTAATCAGGACACTCAATCAGAATGGCAAGAAAAAAGATGCCAATACTATGAAAATAATTTAAAGAGGATATAGAACACTATTAAGGCTCCAAATATTCATCTAATCAGCATAACTAAAGAAAATCAAGATGTCGAACAGTTGTTTGAAGAAATTATGATGGAAAACTTTCCTCACCTGGTGAAGGAAATGAACATAAAACCCCAGGAAGCTCAGAGAATCTCAAAAACCAGGAAACCAAAGAGGCCCACACCAAGACACATCATAATTAAAATACCAAAGGTTAAATACAAAGAAAGAATATTAAAATCAGCAAGAGAAAAAGAAATAATTACATATAAGGGAAAATCCATAAGACTGGCTGTTGATTTCTCAAAAGAAACTGTGCAGAAAAAAAGGGCTCGGCAAAAAATATTCGACAGGATGACGACCCAGGATATATGACTAAGAATAATTTTTCCAGCAAAGCTATCATTTAGAGTCAAAGGACAGATAAAGAGCTTCCCAGACCAAAAAAAAAAAAAAAAGCTAAAGGAATTAAAGGAATTTATCATCGCCAAGCCAGTATTACAGGAAATGTTGGAGGGACTTCTTTAAGAAGAAAAAACATGCACCAAAAACAGGAATAAAAAATAACTAGTTTCCTATCAAGTACTTCAAATGGAAAAGAATTAAGTGCTCCACCAAAAGATAGAGTGGCCGAAAGAATAAGAAAACAAGACTTCTACCTATGAAAAGGAAGGGGATGGAAAAAGATATTGCTATGATGTAACTAGAAGGTATTTAAGTCAGATAGAGAAAGATAAACACTGTATAATTTCACTTATATGCAGAATCTAAAGAATAAAAAGAACAAACTCATCAAAACAGACTCACAGATATAGTGGACAGTCTGGTGTTGGACAGAGGGGAAGGGCCTTGGGGAGCTGGGAGAATGGGGTAAAGGGCTAAAGAAGTACAAATTAGTAGCTGAGAATGATCACAGAGATGGGGAGCATGACATAGAGAATGCTGTTAGCATTAATACATTGGCTAGGTGGAGGTTCAGGGGAGGGAGGGTACATTGGAGGGACTGTTTTATGAACTATATAGATGTCTAACCAATGTACTGTATACTTGCCATGAAATAAAAAGAGTAAAAGAAAAAAAGAATTAAAAGATAAAGATTTTCAGACTAGACAAAACCTGTAAGAAAAGCTAGCCTTATGCTATTCAGAAGAAACATTTCTAAGTCATAAGTATTAGAAGAAATAATATTAAAAGAATGAGAAAATTATACCCACCAAGTACTACCCAATACAAATGTGTTGTCATATTAATAATAGACAAAATAGACTTTAAGTCATAATGCATTAACAGAGTATACCTATTAAACAAAAGTTTAAATATCAAAAAAAAAATAATTCAAAGTTGTGTAAGCATAACAACATAATCTAATATATAATAAGCAGGAATAGAAAGGATGAGAAGAAAAAGTCAAACCATCATCACCATCATCAATATCATAGTAGGAAATTTAAACCCAATTTTTATAGTAAATAATACATATATCAAGAAAAATAGACAGTTTTCATATACAAAGTTTGAGCAATATAAGTAACTAAGTTAAACACACATAACTAGCATGTTAACGCCATAAGTAGAGAATACAAATCTTTCTTCAGCAAATATGTAACACATGAAAATTAATAAATAAGGCTGTAATTCAAACATCAAATATTACTGAAATTAATTAAATATTAATAACAAAAGATAAATTTAAAACTTCTTGATATTAGAATTTCTCACATATTCTAGTGTTAAAAATCAATAACAAAAATTTTAAAAGTTATTAAACTACAGTTGAAATAATTTATGAATCAAATAAATCATAATTATGTTAAAAATACATAAAGTTGAGCAATAATGAAACTACAGCATAACAAAATTGTGGACTTCTACTAAATCAGTATTTAGAGGAAAATGTATAAGATAAAAAGTTATATTAGAAAACCAAAGAATAAATTTAATGAACAAAGAATCTAACTTGAAAGATCAAAATGTAAATGGAAGGAAGAAAATATAAAGCAGAAAATAATCCAATAAAAATGAACAAATCCTTTGTAAGATTAATGGAAGGAAATAATCACTATTAGAAATAATAAATAGAACTTCCAGTCAAGAAAGCAGAGTAGGCAAATGGAGTAGGTACTCCCCTCCACCCATGAACACATAAAAATTACAACTAAAACATACAGAACAATCATCATTGAGAACCTCCTAAAGATCATCTAAACAGAAATCCTACAACTAAGGGTATAAAATGAAGCCACATCAAGACTGGTAGGATGGGCAGAGACTTCAATCGAACTAGTCCCACACCCACAGGTGGTGGTTAAGAACCTACCTATAGGGACATTTCAGCTGAGGAGGCCCCCCTTGAGGAGTAAGGAGTGCCAGCCCCACATCAGGCACCCCAGTCGCGAGTTCCAGTAAGAGAAAGAGAAATCCCTATAACTTCTGGCTGTGAAAACCAGCAGGGATTGTGGCTGAGTAAAACAGAGAGGTGCTGGAGACCCAGACATTTCTCTTAAAGAGCCCACACCCAGACTTACTTTCTAACAGACTCACTTGCTCTGAGCTCCACGCTAGGGCAGCAGCTCGAAAGGCATCAGGGACATATGGCAAAAAACTGACCTATCTGGTTTCAGGAAAGGGCTGGAGGGACAGCTTTCTCCCAGACAGAGATGCCGGTAGATGCCATTTTTCCTTTATTGAGCCCTTCTGCACTCAGCCTGCAGACATAGGCAGGAGCCAAGTATAAGTTTCCATCGACTATGTGCTTCACCCTAATGATTCCTAGAGACCCTTCCTCACCCAAATTGTGGTCTCACCCAAGACATTTCCAGTGGCAGTTTCATATAAATGTCTTGTTTCAACCCCTGCTGGATACTGTCCTAAAATCTCTCAAAGAGCAATGATTGGCCTCAGCATGCCCCATACCTCTTGTTAAGCAGCCCCAAGCCCAGCACTGATGGCAGCCAGCCTTGGTTCACACCTTAACATCTCCCAAGCACTTCCAAGTCTAGCACAAGTGGCAACCATTTGGAGATTACTTTGTAGTGCATACCAGGTGGCCCCAGGCTGTGCACAATCAGCAGCTAACCTTGGCCTGCACCAGAATCCCTTCCAAAAGGTCCCAGAACCAACACTCCTGGTGGCCAACTTCAGACCACACCAAAGCACCACTCAACCACCTCCACAAAGTACACAACAAGAGGGTGGACTCACCAAGCACTAGAGCACTGCTCAAATAAATCCTGTTCCATGAGGCCAATCCCTGTAAAATAGAAACTTTACTATAAACATAGCCATTCATTACAGCCCATCAGCTGGAGAGTCAGTTCCTCCCATTGATGTCCCAATAGCAATAAAGACTCAACTGTACACAACCCACACAAAGAACATACCTACAGCACCCAGCTCAGGTGACCAGAGAGACTATGCTACAGAATACTTACTATATAAGCTCACTCTACCAAGACCAGGAGATGTAGTAGATCTACCTAATACATAGAAACAAACGTAGGGGGTCAGCCAAAATAGGAAGACAAAGAAACATCTTGCAAATGAAAGCCTGAAATAAAATTGTAGAAAAAGAACTAAACAAAATGGAGACAATTACCAGGTGCAGAGTTCAAAAGAATGGTTATAATGTTGCCCAATTAACTCAGGGGAAAAGTAGATGAACTCAGTGAGAACTTTAACAAAGAGATAGAAAACATTTAAAAAAGAACCAGTCAGAAATGAAGAATACAATAACTGAAATGAAGACTACATTGAGGAATCAACAGTCGATTAAATGAAGCAGAGGACTGAGTCAGCAATTTAAAAGACAATGTAGTGGAAAACACCCAACCAGAACAACAAAAAGAAAAAGGAATTTAAAAGATAAGGATAGTTTAATGGGCCTCTGGGTCATCATTGAGTGTGTCAACATTCACATCATAGGGGTACCAGAAGGAGAAGTGAGAGAGAGAGTAAGAAATTGAAAACTCATTTGAAGACACAATAATGGAAAACTTTCTAAACCTAGCAGAGGAAATAGGCATACACACTGAGGAAGCACAGAGAAGCCCAAACAAGATGAACCCAAAGAGGCTCGCACCAAGACACATCATCACTAAAATACCAAAGGTTAATGACAAAGAGAGAATCTTAAAAGCAACAAGACAAAAAAGCAGTTAGTTATCTAAAAAGGAGCTCTCATAAGATTGTCAACTGATTTCTCAACAGAAACTTTGCAGGCCAAAAGGGATTTGCATGAAATATTCAAAGTGATGAAAAGCAAGAACCTACAACCAAGAATACTCTACCATCAATACTATCTCTTAGGATCAAAGGACAGAAAAATAACTTTTAAACAAGAAAAAGCTAAAGGAATTCATTACCACCAAACTGGTATTACAATAAATGTTAAAGAGTCTTCTTTAAGAAGAATAAGGGAAAAAAAGATCAAAAATATGAATAATAAAATGGCAATAACCACACACCCATCAATAATTACTTCAAATGTAAATTGATTAAATGCCCCAATCAAAAGACAGGGTGGCTGAATGGATAGAAAACAAGACCCATACATACACTGCCTACAAGAAACCCACTTCAGATTGAAAGACACACAAAGACTGAAAGTAAAGAGGTGGGAAAAATATATTTCATACAAATGGAAATGAAAAAAATCTGGGGTAGCAATACTTGTACCAGACAAAATATACTTTAAAACAAAGATTATAATGAAAGATAAAAAAGGACCCAGCAATCTCCTTTTGGGTACACATCCAAAAAACCCGAAACGCTAATTTGAAAAGATATATGCAGCCTTAGGTTCTTTGCAGCATTATTTACGATAGCTAAGATATAGAAGCAACTTAAGTGTCCTTCAATAGACGAATGGATAAAAAAGAATTGGTGCACACACACATTGTGCGCGCACACACACACACAGGACTATTTCTCAGTTATAAAAAAAAAAAAATCTTCCCATCTGCAACAACAGGGATAGACCTGGAGTATATTATGCTAAGTGAAATAAGTCAGACAGAAAAGACAAATACCATATGATTTCACTTACATGTGGAGTCTAAAAAACAAAATAAACAAACAAAACTAACTTATTGATACAGAGAACATTTTGATGGTTGCCAGATGGAAGGGGGTTAGGGGGTGGGTGAAGAGGGGATGGTATTAAGGTGTGCAAATTGTCAGTTATAAAAACAGTCATGGGAATGTAAAGAATAGCATATGGAATATTGTCAACAATATTATAATAATTATTATGTATGGTGTTAGATGGGTACTAGACTTATTGGGGTGATCACTTAATAACTTATATAAATGTTTGATCACTATGTTGCACACCTAAAACTAATATAATATTGTATGGTAACTATAATTTTAAAATAAAATATTTTTAAAAGATAATAAATGTGTATAACTGAAGATGCTCCACCATGTAAAAATATTTAGTGAATAACTTTATACCAAGAAATCTAAAGACATATCAAATGGACAAATTATTTCAAAGTAAAACATAAAAATGAACACGAGAAGAATTAGCAAATGTAAGTAATTCTATAAATATTCAATATATTAAATCAGCAATTAGAAGTCTTCTACAAAGAAAATGTGTCTCGTGGTTTTCCCTACTAGTTCTAATTGTCAAAGGACAAATAACTCCAGTCTTAAATATAAAGAATAAAACTGCAGAAATACTTTACAACTCATGCTGTAAGAAAACAAAATTATAATCCCATCTTACACATGAACTTAAACGCAAAAATTCAAATAAACGTTAGCAAACTGAATTCAAAATGTAAAGAAATAATACACTATGACAACAGGGATGCAGGGTAATTTAACATTAGAAATCAGTTTATATAAGTTGTTCATTAACAATCTAAGAGAAAATGAAGTATTTTATTTAACAAAAAGAAAATCCATCCATGTTGCAAAAAACAATTCTTAGAAAACTGAAAGTACACGTTAATTTTCTTAAACTGGTACAATATAACTACAGACAACTTAAAATAAGCATCACACTAAATATAAAAATGCTGAAAACACTTCCTTCATGAACATGAAAAGAAAGAGTGCTTGTTATCACCACTTCTAGTCAACATTTACTAGTGATTTACCATGCAATAAAGATAAAGAAATAAAAATATTAGTATAAGAAAGAAGAAAGGACGAAATGGAGGAAAGAAGGGAATTATTTATAATTGATTATTAAAGTAGGTAAATAAATATGAGAATTTATAAATATATTTAGCAAAGTCTGTAATTTAAAAATCATTTCTATAAAGGGCAGCAAACATTTTAAACTTTAAATGTGTTATTTAAATACTTGAATTGTAAAGTAACTAGAAATAAATCTAGCTCAAGATTTTAAGCTTGCTATAAAGAAAATTATTAAATGTATTAAGAGATATTAAGAAATATCTAAATGAATAAAAGAATACATAATTTCCATGGATCAGAAAAATAAACAGCTTAAACATCAGTTATTTCAAAAATGATATATAGTTCAGTGCAAATCTAATCCAAACCCTTAAAACTGTCTTGTGATACTTGACAAGCAATTTCTAAAAGTATATGGAAGACCTAAGAAGCAAGAATCACGAGGATACTCTGTAAAAGAAACCAGGTAAGGAGTTCTGCTCACCAGATTTATTAAAAAGCCACAATAACTAAGAACATGTGGCATTGGTGCAGGTACATTAGTATACTAACAAGCAGAACATCTGAGAAATGCTCTGTGTAACAATGAAGAAACCATGAGCTTTGCAATAATCTTTCCTGAGAAGAAAAATAAAAGAAAAAGAAATTGGAGTATTACCTCATATTGCACATAAAAATTAATTTCAGATGCTTTAAATATTTAAATGTGTGGGAAGGAGAAAAAAATGGTGTAGATGATAGAGGTTCTGTTCATCCTTCTGGAGACCAATCAAAGTTGTGACAGAAACAAGGAGCAAACAGCAAGGAAAATCACCTAGGATCCAAATGAACAAGTCATTCAATGAGGGAGAAATCCAAGAAATCACTCTGCAACAGCAGAAGGTAGGACAGGGTGAGGATGTAGGACTGCCTGGTCTCCAGAAGGTGAGATGGAGTCTGTAGCAGCAGCAGAAGTCTCTTAAAGGGGCCGTGTCCGCAAGCAGATTTCTACAGTAACGGACCTGCTTTCTCTGAGCACCAATGCTGATTTGGCTGCATGCAGTGACTTACAGGGAGACATTGTCAGAGTGAGGGTGAAGCGAGACTCACTCTATACAAAAGTGCCCGTGGTATCCATCGTTCCCTGTTGAGCCCTCTCTGCTCCAAGTGCGCAGACACAGCATCTCCATAGCCAAGACGTCATCAAACTGGATAACAGAGGTCACTCTGCCCAGAGGATCCTCTGAAACCCCACCTCCCCCAACTCATGGCCCCACCCAAGCCACATCCTGGTATATACTCAGCAAGTCAGGTGCCCCATGCTGAGCAGCACCTAATCACACTGGTGTCAGCTGGCCTCAGTTTCTGGTGTGGCCCTTCGAGGTAACTGTAAACACAGCATCTGTGGACTGCTTGCTCAATCTTAACAGGCAATCCTGGAGAGGCACAGGCTGGGGCTAAATTTGGAGTGCAGCTGAACCCCTCTCAAGACTGTGCCACTGAACGCGTACTAGTTAAAGCCTCACTAATAAGACTGGGAGACTTAGAAGTTTTGCCTAGTACATAGAAACAGACACAGAAAGGCAGCCAAAATGAGAAGACAGAGAAGCAAAAACCACATGAGAGAACAGAACAGAGATCCAGAAATAATGGAGTCAAGCAATCTAACAAATACAAAGTTCGAAACACTGGTTATAAAGATGCTCAATGAACTTTTGGGAAGTGTAGATAAATTCAGTGAGAACTTCAACAAAGAGATAAAAAACATAAAAATGGAAATGGAAATTAAAAAAGAGAACCAGTCAGAAATGAAGAATACATTATATGAGATGAGAAGTATATTAAATGGAATAAACAAAGTGAATAAAGAAGAGGAACAAAGATCTATACAGTCCTTTGGGAAAGCCAAAGACATTCAATCAGTATGGCAAGAAAAAACAAGCCAAGTTATATTAATAATTTAAGGAGCCTATGGGACACTATTTAATGTAAAAATATCCATGCCATAGGGGTAGTGGAATAAAAAACAAGACATTGAAGAGCTATTTGAAAAAATAATGATGGAAAAGTTCCCTAACCTGGTGAAGGAAATGGACATAAAACCCCAGGAAGCTCAGAGAGTCCCAAAAACCAGAAACTTGGAAGCCCACACCAAGACACTTAATAAATAAAATGCCAAAGTTTAAATATAAAGAAAAAAAATCTTAAAAACATCAAGAGAAAAGCAGTTAGTCAGCTACATGGAAGCACCCATAAGACTAGCAGCTGATTTCTCAAAAGAAACTATGCAGGACAGAAAGGCTTGGCACAAAATATTCGACGTGAAGAAAAGCCAGGATCCACAACCAAGAATATTTTATACAGCAAAGCTATTATCTAGAGTTGAAGGACTGGTAAAGAGCCTCCCAGACAAAAATAAGCTAAAGGAATTTATCATCGTCAAGCCAGTATTATAGAAAATGTTGGAGAGACTTCTTTAAAAAGAAAAAACATGTTTCAAAAACAAGAATAGAGGATAGATCTTTGGAAACATGGCAAAGGGAAAGACAGCCCAGATCTCTTCCCTTGAAACAACAATAAAGTGAACATCTAAAACTCAACAAAAAATACCCAAACTGCACACCAGCAAGTTTGAGCATGAAATCTGTACATTAGAGCTACCACAGTTCAGAACCCTGGGTGTTGGGTTGTGGACTCGGAGTAATAAAGAAGCTGTCTTTTGCAGACAGCAGAGCTCCCTGCAGGAGGAGAGGGAGGGGAGAAGGAACTGGGAGTTCATGCAGTGAGTTCCCTGAACATTCCTGCCTAGGATATTGTGGCTACAGGGCTCAGTCGTCAGGGCGGAAAGCAGAGAAGCAGAACGGGGCTGCAAAGAAACAAGATTTGATTTTTACTGGCCACGGTTGCAAAACCAAGGCTGAGCCACATCCCGCAACCCCCCAACCCAGAGGGTCCCTCCCCCTATACCTTCCGAGACCAATCACTGTGAAGCCCCAAGGGAATCTGAACAAATGCTGCCGAGACTGTTGGTAACACTAACAGGGACTGAAACTGAGGAGTGCGAGGGTGATTAAATATCTACAGAAAATTTTAAAAGCCTTCTTAAGACTTTATATAAAACAGGAGTCAAAGAGCCTTATACACTACCAACTGGAAACCAAAAGAAAAGCACCTTCTTTCAACAGGCTAAAGAGAGACCTTTAATAAATCTTTCTGGAAAAACAACAGAATGCACTTCCATTTATGCCTAGGCAGAGAAATAGTCCATTAAACACCATAAACAACCAAGGTGACAAGACATCTCAGAAAGAAAGAAAAAAATCTCCAGAAAGTAAGCTTACAGACATAGAAATATGTGACTTAAATGACAGAGAATTCAGGATAGTACTTCTGAAAAAACTCAGTGAGATACAAAACATCTCAAATGAACAATTTCAGGAATTGAAAAACAACTAGATGAACAGAGCAAGGAGATTGAAACCCTCGAAAGGAACCAAATAGAACTTATGGAGATGAATAACACACTGCAACAGTTGAAAAATGAAACAGCAAGCTTGGTAAATTGAGTTGACCAAATGGAGGACAGGATCAGTGATATCGAAGATGGAAATCTAGAAATAAATCAGAAGGAAGAAGAGAAAAAAACGAAGAATGAAAAAATAATGAAAGAGAAATTCAAGAACTAGCTGATACCATCAGGAGAGGAAACATAAAAATAATGGGCATTATCGAAGGCGAGGAAAAAGACCATGAACTAGAAAGCATTTTCAAACAAATAGTAGATGAGAATTTCCCAAATCTAAGGAATGAGCAGGAGCTTGGAATTCAAGATGTCAACAGAAAACTCAATTATCTCAACCTGAAAAGGCTTTCACCAAGACACACTGTATTAAAATGATCAAACGTCAATGATAAAGACAGAATTCTCAGGGCAGCCAGGGAGAAGAAAATGGTAACTTATAAAGGAAAACCCATTAGATTATCCTCAGACTTCTCATCGCAAACCTTACAAGCCAGAAAGGAATGGAGTCAAATATTTAAACTATTAAGGGAAAGGAACTACCAGCCTAGAATAATGTATCCAGCTAAGCTCTCTGTTAGATATGAAGGAGAAAATAAGACCTTTCCAGGACTGCACTACAGGAAACACTAAAGGAGTCAGCTCACCTAAACAAAATGACAAAATAATAATAATAATAATAATAATAATAAGAAGAAGAAGAAGAAGAAGAAGAAGAAGAAGAAGAAGAAGAAGAAGAAGAAGAAGAAGAAGAAGAAGTAAAGTGACTTTCGGGTGAATAGAAGCAGAGGAGTGCAACTCTTACTAAGAACAAGGCATTATAAGCTTAAATAATAAGAGAATTGCTATAGCAAAAGAGTAATGAACATTCAGCATACATAGGAACAAATTGAAATAACAATGAATGAAACTGGGAGGACTCAAAGTTCCACATTCTCAAAGGAGAATGGAGATAAGACACATGCAGAAGAAAATGAACAATGGTATATATATAAATATCCTTTACATATTCATAATGGGAACATGACACAAAAGATTCTGAACTGAAGTATATAACATAAAACAAGAAGAACCAGAGGGGAAAACCCACATAAGCCAACCAAAATAAAGAAACAGAAATACAAGGAAAAGAAAACAGTAGAAACACCAAGCTAACAGAAAGCCAAGATAAAATAGATATAAGACCTCATATTTCAATAATCACCCTAAATGTAAATAGATTGAAATCACCAATAAAAAGGCACAGAGTTGCAGAATGAATCAAAAAACAAAACTGAACCATATGCTGCCTCCAGGAGACACATCTCAGCTCCAAAGACAAATATAGACTCAAAGCGAAAGGGTAGAAAATGATATTTCAAGCAAATGGCACTCTGAAAAAAGCAGAAGTCATGATACTAATATCGGACGACACAGACCTCAAAATAAAAAAGATAAAGAAAGATACTGAGGGACACTTCATAATGATAAAAGGAATCACGTACCAAGAAGACATAACACTTATTAATATCTATGCTCCCAATCAAGGAGCCCCAAAATATGTAAAGCAATTACTAACAGAACTAAAGGGTGAAACAGACTAAAACACTATCATTCTAGGGGACGTAAATACCCCAATGTCGAGTGTGGAAAGATCACCTAAACAGAAAATCAATAAAGAAATAATATCCTTAAATGACACATTAGGCCAACTGGACATAATTGATATTTACAGAGCCTTCCATCCCAAAACAACTGCTTATACAGTCTTCTCTAGTGCACATGAAACATTCTCAAGAATCGACCACATACTGGGACACAGAATTTCCTCAACGAATATAAGAGGGATGAAATCATACTAACCATATTCTCTGATCATAATGCTCTGAAACTAGAGATCAACAGCAAAATTAGGAAAACTTAGGAAGAACCACAAATACATGGAGATTAAACAACATACTACTGAAGAATAACTGGGTCAGAAAAGGAATAAAAAGAGATCAAGAGATACATAGAAATGAATGATAATGATAGTACAACATATCAAAACTTTTGAGACACAGAAAAAGTGGTCATAAGAGGGAAGTTCATATCATTACAGGCCTATCTCTAAAAACAAGAATGAGCCCAAATAAACAACCTAATACTTCATCTTAAAAAAATTAGAAAAGGAAGAGCAAATCAACCCTAAAATCAACAGAAGGAAAGAAATAATCAAAATTAGAGCAGAAAGAAATGAAATTGAAAACAAAAAGAAAAAAAAAGAAAAAAATAATTGAAACAAGGAGGTAGTTCCTTGAGAAGTTTAATAAAATTGAAAAACTCCTGGCTAGACTCACTAAAGAAAAAAGAGCAAGGACACAAATAAACAAAATCAAAAATGAAAGAGGGAAATTATGACTAACCGCAGAAATACAAACACTGATACAAAAATACTATGAAAAAGGATGTAATACCAAATTTAATAACCTAGAAAAAATGGACCAGCACTTAGAAAAATATAATCTTCCTAGACAGAATCAAGAACTGGAAAATCTAAATAGATCAATCAGCAGTATGAAAATTGAAACAATCACCCAAAACCCACCAAAAAGTAGAAGTCCATGACCAGATGACTTCACTAGTGAATTCTACCAAATATTCAAAGAAGATTTAATACCTATTCTCCTCAAACTCTTCCAAAAATCAAAGAGGAGGCAGTACATTCAAGCTCATTTTATAAGGCCAATGTTACTCTGATATCAAAATGTAGTAAAGGTAATACAGAAAAAAAAAAACTACTATAGACCAATATCTCTCATGAACACAGGTGCAAAAATCCTAAATAAGATACTGACAAAGTGAGTATAGCAACATATTAAAAAGATTATACACCATGATCAAGTGGGCTTCATCCCAGAGGCACAGAGATGGTTCAACATAAGCAAATTAATTCAAGTGATACACCACACAAATTAAAAAATTATAATCATATGATTATATCAGTAGATGCAGAAAAAGCCTTTGACAATATACAGCATTATTTATGATCAAAATACTTAACAGAAACAGTACAGAAGGAAAGTACTTTAACATAATAAATGCCATTTATGTCAAACCCTCAACCAAGATTATGCTTAATGGTGAAAAACTAAAAGCCTTTTCTCTAAGATCAGGAACAAGGCAAGGCTGTCCACTATTGCCACTCATTCAAAATAACATTGGAGGGCTTAGCAAATGCAATCAAACAGTAGAAAAATATTAAAGGCATCCAAATAGGAAACAAAGAAGGCAAACTGTCACTATTTGCAGAGGACATGATTCTTTATAAAGAAAACCCTAAGGACTCCACAAGAACACTACTAGAAACAATAAGCAAATACGGTAAAGTCTCTGGATAAAAACAAAATCAACATTCAAAAATCCATAGCATTTCTATACTCTAATAATGAAGAGTCAGAAAAAGAAGTGGAAAAAATAATTCCTTTACAATTGCAACAAAAATAATAAAATATCTAGGAATAAATATAATGAAACATGCGAAGGACCTGTATAATAAAAACTATAAGACCCTATTAAAAGAAATCGAAGAAGATACAAAAAAATGGAAAGATATTTTGTGTTCTTGGATTGGAAGAATCAACATAGTTAAAATGACCATATTACCTAAAGCATTATACAGATTTAATGCAATCCCCATCCAAATCTCATTGGCATTTTTTAAAGAATAGAACAAAAAATCATCAGATTTGTAAGGAAGCACAAAAGACCCCAAATTGCCAAAGACATCCTGAGAACAAAGAACGAGGCTGGATGTATCACTATGCCTGACTTCAAATTATACCACAAAGTGACAGTAATCAAAACGGCATGGTATTAGCAGCAAAACAGACACATGGACCAGTGGAACAGAATCGAGAGTCCAGAAGTAAACTCATATTTATATGGGCAAATAATTTTTGACAAAGAAACCAGAAACATACAGTGGAGAAAGGAAAACCTCTTCAATAAATGGTGCTGGGAAAACTGAAAAAGCACCTGCCAAAGAATGAAACTAGATTGTTGTCTATTACCACACACCAAAATTAACTCAAAATAGATTAAGGACCTAAATGTAAGACCTGAAACAATAAAATGTATAGAAGAAAACATAGGAACTAAACTCAAGGACCTTGGGCTTAAAGAGGATTTTAAGAATTTGACCTCAAAAGCAAGGAAAGTAAAAGCTGAAATAAATTAACGGCACTACATCAAACTAAAAAGCTTCTGCTCAGTAGAAGAAATCATCATGAAGGGAAAGAGACAAACATCCGAATGGTAAAATATATTTGCAAGCATCACCTCCAATAAGGGCCTAATATCCGAAATATACAAGGAACATATACAACTCAATAACAACAACAACAACATAATGATCCAATCGAAAAATGAGCAGAGGACCTGAATTGACACTTCTCTCTAGAGGACAAACAAATGGCCAACAAATATATGAAAAGATGCTTAGCATCACTAGCTATTAGCGATATGCAAATCAAAACCACAATGAGATGTTCTCTTACACCTGTTAAAATAGCTGTAATCAACAGAATAAGTAATAACAAATGCTGGAGAGGATGTGGGGAAAAAGGAACCCTCATACGCAGCTGGTGGGACTGCCAATTGGTACAGGCGCAATAGAAAACAGTATGGAAGTTCCTCAAAAAACTGAGAATTGATCTACCATATGATCCAGCAATCCCTCTACTGGGTATTTACCCCAAAGACTTGAAAACCCATATCCAAAAAGATATTTGCGCACCGATGTTCATAGCAGCATTATTCAAAATGGCCAGGACGTGGAAGGAATCAAAGTGTCCTACGATAGATGATTGGCTAAAGGAGCTATGGTACATATATACAATGGAATATTACTCAGCCATAAGAAGAGATGAAATACTGCCATTTGCGACAACCTGGATGGACCTCGAGATAATCATGCTAAGCGAAATAAACCAGACAGAAAAAGTTGAAAATCATATGATATCACCTATATATGAGATATAAACCTAAAAGCAATAAATGAGCAGGACAGAGACTCATGAACATGGACTATAGGCTAGTTCTTACCAGAGGACTATAGACTAGTGGTTACTAGTAAAGTGGGAGAGGAGGATGAAGGTATGGGGTAAAGGGGGACAAATATAGGGTTTAGGGGGAGGGTGAAGTGGATAAAGTGGGTCAAATATATGGTAGCTGAAGGAAACTGGACTTTGGGTGGTACACACACAAATGATAATGTACACCTGAAAATTATATAATTGTATTAACCAGTTACCCCAATAAACTTAATTAATTTTTTTTAAAAAAAGAGACAAGAAAGTAAAAAAAAAAATGTGTCAGGATAGTAGGGTGGGGGACAGCAAAATTCCCCAAGCTAGAAAAATGCAATATAAAATGTCCTAGAAGTAATATGCAGCCTAATTTAAAAAAAAAGGAATAAGAAATAGTAATAATTATATTCCTATCAACAAGTACCTCAAATGGAAAAGAATTAAGTGCTTCAACCAAAAGCTAGGGAGGCTGAATGGATAAGAAAACAAGATTCCTGTATTCGCTGCCTAAAAGAGACTCACTTCAGATTAAAAGACACACACAGACTAAAGGAAGGGGATGGTAAAAGATATTGCCTTGATGGACCTAGAGGGTATTGCGCTGAATAAAATGGGTCAGATAGAGAAAGACAAATATTGCATGATTTTACATATATGTGGAATCTAAAGAACAAAATCAACAACAACAACAAAGTGGAAATAAACTCACAAATACATAGACTATTTAGGGTGATACTAGATGGGATGGGGGTTTGGGGAGACAAAAAAAGGAAAAAGAATTATGAGATACAAATGGATAGTTGCCGAATAGACATGGAGATGTAGAATGTAGCATTTGGAAGATGGTTAATAATGTTGTAATAAATATGTAAGAGGGAAGACCGGGGTGATTACTTTGCGAGTCATGTGGATCTCTGATCACTTAGCTATACACTGAAACTGGTATATTATTGTATGCCAAATATAATTGAAAAAAAAACTCATTGAATTGTACAATGTAAATACGAACAACTAATTGTCCATTTTCAATAAAGACGGGGGAAAAAAAGAAAGAAAAGATTTAAATGAATAACAAAACTATAAACATCTTAGAATACCATATGGCAGAATATCTTCATGATTGCAAAATAAGAATGGATTTCTAAGATTGAAAAATGCAAATAATAAAGAAAAAATAAATGTAAACATTAAAACTAAGAACTTTTCTTTGTCATGAGAAACCATTGTAGAAATGAATATAATCCATGAATTGGGAAAATATAATTGCAATGTATATAACTGGAAAAGAATTAAAATACAAAATACTTAACTACTATAAATCAATAGGAAAAAAAAGATAATTCAAAAGAAAAATGTGCAAGAGAATTGAAGTAATACTTCACAAAGAAACGTTAATGGATAATAAAAGTATGAAAAGATGCTCAACTCATTATTAATCAAGAAAATTCAAATTAAAATCACAATTAAAAGCCTTTTTAAACCCATCAGATAGGCAGAATTTTCAGTCTGACCACATCACATTTTAGATGTTCGGGACAACCCATCTATTGCTGTAAAGTAACTTCTGGCATTAACTAGTAAAACTAAAGTTGTGCATTCTCACAATACCAGCAGAATATGAAGTACAGGCATACTTGTGCACATGTGCTCCAGGTGGTATCAACAAAATGTTCACAATAGCACTGCTTATAACAATAAAGCTTCAGAAACATGCCAAACACCCAACAACAGGAAGATGCATAAAGACTGGAACATTGGTACCATGCAACACTGTACAGCAGTGAAAATAAGTGAACTACAGCCACAAGCATATGGTGACTCCCTCTCGGGAGGTATGTTGAGCAATATAAAGCAAATTGCAGATAAGTACATATGGTGCAATTCCATTTAAATTAAGTTTAAAATTCACAACACTAAGCACTATATGTTTTGGGGGAGCTGCAAGTCAGAACCACGCTGACTCTCTGCTGCGTACAGTACACATTTTCTGAAGCATTATACAGTGACCCTGTTATGGACTGCCATCCTCGTAAACACTAGGAAGAAATGCAAGAAAATGACAGGTACAATTTCAGTAGGGGTACCTCTGGGGAAAGGAAGAAGATGGGATGAGGGAGAGGAATACCTGGCTTTCAAAGACTATGGTAATGTTTCTTTCTTAAACCATGAAGGGGTACGTTGGCATTTATTGCATTATTATTTTATATTTCTTATGCATATTTCACAAATATTATTTTGCATCTAATATTTAATTTTTAAAAAGACTTGCCTAGGCATGGCCTTACTTGTACTCCCTGATGTCACTGCCCCAATCCTAAGCTGTTTTCTCTGGGATCCCTTTTGTCTTCTCTCATTCCATGAGTCAGGAAAACCAGGGGACCTGGAGAAGAGCCGCACCACACAGATAGAGAAACAAACACAAGTTGATCTCAATAAGATCTCTACTGGATTATTTAATACTTGTGCGACTTTGGGAAACTTACCTAACATCTGACTGGCTCCTCATCTTTCAAACATACATGGTGAGGTATAACTTGCAGTGCTGTGGAGAATTGAACTAGAGAGGCAGAGGAAGCATAAATTAGAGCATTTTTGGTGGACAATTTACAGAAGCTATTAAAATATTAAATGTTCTTGTTATTGAACCAGCAATTCGATTACTTCAAATCTATTCTGGAAGAAATGCTCTCCAAACTTTACATAGATTTATAGACAAACTAGTTCATTGCAGCATTTAGATAGGGAGAAAAAATGAGAAACAGCCATCAATATGAGAAATGCTAAATAAATTATGATACATCAACACTTGAAAGTACATTACATAGTCTTTGAAATGAGTAAGGTAGACAACGTACTGATATAGGAAAATCCCTATGCTATTTGGCTAGGTAAAAACTGTCTTCGTTCCTATGTGTAGAATGTGAAGCC
Organism: Rousettus aegyptiacus; assembly: GCF_014176215.1. Taxonomy (NCBI): domain Eukaryota; kingdom Metazoa; phylum Chordata; class Mammalia; order Chiroptera; family Pteropodidae; genus Rousettus; species Rousettus aegyptiacus. The sequence continues at coordinate 82,869,338 of NW_023416295.1, forward strand.
CAGAAAAGTTTGAAGATGTCTAGTTTCTCCAGCTAGAAGGCAGAACCAGGACTGCTATCCTTGTAACATAATTCCCAAATAGAATTATTCCTGCTCCAACGCACAACCATCCTTAAGAAACTTGCTGATAGCTGATTCTCTTTTTCTCTCCCTTAAAGTTTTTAAAAATCATTCATAGTCACAACTTCAGCAGTGAAACTTGAAATCTAAAAATGCCACTTGTAAAACACAAGCTCTGTGAGATGAGGGCTCTTGTGTCACCTGGGACTTGGAGGAGAAGGGACTGCTATATTGGAGGCATATATTTATTCTCATTCACATGGTCACTATCTGTCTGTAGTACTGTTTTTGGCCTGAAAAACTGGGTCAGAATGCCACATAAAGTCATCTCCAAGGTGTTCAGATGAATAATTTAGTAATTCTCTGGTTGTTTTCTGTTTGTTTCAGCAGTGATGATCCTGTCTCTAAAGTAGAGGCTACCCTGACCGGTGCCTTTTTCTGTCACAGCTCAGATCACACTGTCTCCCTCTCGGCACCATAACCCCTTGACGGTAGGTTCAAAGAATGATGAGAAGAATCCCTGGGAAAAACAGATGATTATTAAAGGGTTTCTTGAACTCGGAGGAGAGCTGGGTGAAGGCATGACAACTATTCATCCTGGATCCCAAAGGCCAAGGTGCCCACAAAATTAAGAGGGTGAGGAGATTTTTATGTTTTGGGTTTTAGTTATCTTTTTATTTCTTGCAATAGAATGGCCTAATCATTTTCAAAACTAACAATGACATTGCCTGAAAAGTTTCCCCTTGTTAACAGTGTATGTCCACTGAAAGAAACTTAAACAGCGTGCAGATGTTGGTTTGTCTGTACACATCTGAACAGCCAGGAGCACTTTTGGAGTCCAACTCCCTTAATCTGTGTGGAGAAGACTGACAGGGTTTACAAAACCAGGCACAGACTCCCTCCCTATGCTCTCACTGCAGCTCTGGATCAGAGCATATCCAAGGCACAGGAGAGGCTCCTGGAGAGTCCTAGGTTAGCCAGCCTGTAGATAGATTGATCATTAATGGTACAAAGAAATGACAAGCTTTAGAAGAGACAAGCTCAGTCAGCACCAGCTTGCCCTGAGGCTTTCATGTGAGGACACGGGAAGTGGGGCCAATAGTGTCATGAGCCCAGTATATACACGATCTCGTATAATCCTCGCATTGATTATACAATGTTTATATCCTAACTTTGTAGATGAGGGGTCTGAAAATCAAAGAATTGTCCCAAATATCTCTATTTCCATGTGGTGAGACTAGAAAGCCCAATGGGGATTAATTGCGCTTGGTCCTGCAAGCAGGATTCATTGCCCCCTAGAAGGACAGAGGCTACTCTTCCACCTCCTCTGTGCCAAGTGCCAATGGGGACAGCCAAATGGGCAGCTTCTCGCCAAGCTGTTTCCATTGGTTCAGGACAGCTCTTTAAGAATGATACCAAGCTTGTTGTTTCTTGAAAGAAAAATAAAAATACTGTTTGAGAAGCCCTGTCAGGAAATATGGGTTTCAGGTAAGGTAACTAACAGAATGCCTGCTGCCGTTAAATGAAGTTATACTTGCAACAGTGTCTGACACAAAAGGAGCGTTCAAAATGCTTAGCTTGTCCATGCCAAGAACTTTCTAGGAGGTTAGTATAGTTTACAATGACCCTTCAAGGTAAGCATGGTCATCGCTGTTTCACACATGATGAGAATACAGCTCATATTCCTGTTCTAACAATGATGCACAACTGATCTATCCATCTTGTGCACCTATGAGGTGTATGAACCTGAGCTGCACATTGAAGAAGACCCAAACAGGTACAAGAGAAGGTATTTTTCTACTCCTCAAGACACAGGTAATCAAACCAAGGAGAGGAGCAACACACTTTGAAAGAAAAAGTGCGGTTCAAGACAATGAGCTGTCTGTCACACCAGGCTGGAATGAGCTCTTTATCAGACAACACTTCTTCCGGGAATCCTTAACTGATAGCTGCAGATAACAACCACTCTTGTGAGCATTTCTGTCCTCCAGTTCTATATACATTTCTGTCTTTGTACAAAGCATTGGTTTCAGGGATAATTCACGGAGTTGCCCATTTCCCCAACAGACTCTGAACTCACTGATAGAGAGGCAATATGATATGTGCTTTCTGTGTTCTTGGAAGATCCAGCAAAAAGTTGGTGCCAGAATAAAAAGTGTTTATTGTTGTGGGATTTGGGTAGTGAGAGCGGGTTTTCTGAGTCTAGCGAGGCTTGGAGTTTCTTGCAGAGGGAGAGAAGGTGACAGTAAAAATGGTTAAAATCTCATTTCGTTGGAGTCCTGATCTCTCCCTGTCTCTCTTCTCTCTCTTATCATTTAGCTTTGTCTGTGTTCAAATGCTAATTTAGAGTGCTATGTGGATACAACTTTTTTAATCTTAAAAAATGTTCCAAAGTGATAAGAAAACGGGCACTACTCTATGAGCCAAGGGATCTGAGTATGAATATTGGTTCTGTCACTAACACATTCAGTGACAGTGAGGAGGCTTCAACACTTCTCTGAATCTCATCCTTCCAATCCATAAAAGGACAGAGTTGAGCTAGCTGAATCTAAGACCCTCCCAATGTTCAAATTCTGTTGACCTGTGAAGAACACTATGGAGAGGCCAGTTAGCCCTCCTAAAGCTGGCAGAGGATGACACTGAGCCTGGACATTAGGGAAAAAGGAGACTTTGAATAATGACCTTAAAGGCATTGGGGCATCCTAAACCTCCCTTGCCATTCTCCAAGTTATAATTCTACCTTATTGTCACTAACACCCTAGTTTCTGCAGTAATTTCACTTAATTTTATGGCCTGGCTCCTTCAGATAAGCAGGTTTGACAGCTCTGAGGACAACGCTGGCAATGATTTGCAAGTTTGGGAGCAGTGTATAAACCAGCCAGATGAACATCATAGGTGAAGGGAATCGATTTAATGCTGGAGGCAAGGGCCAGACCTCCTTCCAAGCAAAAGCACCAGGCCAGTGTGTTTGGTTGGTCTGGTTTTTCCAGGCCCCCAGAACTTTCCTCTGAACCATGGTGGCTCTGGCCATAACATACGATTCACTTCTCCTGGCACCCTCCGTCCAGTCACCCCTAAGCATGGGTCTTCCACCACTACTACTGAAACCCAGGACCAGTGACTGTGTCTGAAAATTCATCTTTCACTTTCCCCACTTCATAGAGGTTACATTCATCAGGAGTTCTGAAATCCTTCCACATTTGGTTCCTTGTTCCACGCTCAGCAATCAGTTGCCCTATACTGGCTCAGTTTTCTCTGCAAAATACCCCAAATCTGCAGATTGCAGCTGAAATTTATATTTTAAACATATATTTGCTTCTGGGTTAAAAAAAAAAAATGAGCACCTTCCCCCACAAATAACATTACAGCTATCAGGCCTATTACATGTTATTTTTTAGGTGAGCCTATAATTTGTAAATGAATTCATTGAAAATGTGAAGAAAAATGCAATATTGGGGGCAGCTTTGAAAATGATAACATCAAATTTGTTTTTTACTTTAAACCCATTTGGGTGAATAAGGAGAAAAATCAAGGAGCCGATACATGGTCTGTTCCAAACCTAGAAAATCTGTCAAAATGAAGGAGTAACGGTAAATAGAATTGATCCTGGGGTTAGAGGGAGTGGGGGCTTGAGAAGAGGTAGCAATACAATGCCATAGAACAGTTTCACTGAGCCAGGCACTAGTGAAGACTTTGAGCAAATGTTACTTAATGCTTACCAACAGTTCTCAACTGGGGTGATATTACATTACAGAGAACATTCAGCAATGCCTGGAGAATTTTTTGGTTGTCACAATTTGTGGGGAGGGTGCTACTGGCATCTAATTGGAAGAGACCAGAGATGCTGCTAAACATTCTACACAGGACAGTCTCTCGACAGCAAAGAATTATCTAGACCAAAATGCCAATACTGTCAATATTGAGAAAATCTATCTTACAGTGATGTATCCTTGGTTTCCAGAAAAAGACACCAAAGCCCAGAGAGACTTAACCACTTCCCAAAAATCAGTAAACAAAGGAAACAAGATTTGACTTGAAGTATGCCTGACCTCATAGCTCCATACCAAACTTTAAATCACTGTTTTAGCCACATGGAGCTCCCTGTATCATTATAAAGATGTTTGTGTGGTCTGTTTTTAGCACTTTATCAAGCTATAAAATTAACCACATACCTAAATGAAAACACAAATGAGATAACACACATACATACACAAAGTACTTAAAGTTAAGAGGTACTGATTATCAAATTGCCGAGTGGCATTAATCAAATCTCACTTAATTTCACTAAACCTCACTTTTCTCTTTTAAAGAAAATGAATCACACTGAGGCTATAATTACTGAAAATTACCTAATATTGTCATGCTTGTCTGCAATTCCTCCAGCTAATTAATCAATGTGAAGATTTATCAGTCCCATCTAAATTTTGATTTGCATGTTAGGAGGAAGACATGCCTTTATCTAAAGGAATGAAAGGTGAATAACAGCATTTCAAGAAACAAGGGAAAATGACAAAAGAAATATTGTTGGGTGGAAGATCTCCTATTTGTTTGTATTGGAACTACTGCATCCATCCTGGGATTAATCAACTGTAAAGCAGCCTAAGGACAAAGCTGATGTACCAAGGAAGGTAGAACCTACCAAGATAGGTGCAACCTTAGGACATAGACCCTGGTCAGTAGCCAAGTTCACTGCTACATTGTGAGGTCTTTACACCTGCTCTTGGAATAACACAATGTCATAGAGTGCTTTGCTCTGTGGATTCTTCTCCTCATGTGGAGACCACTGATCCCAAGTCAAAGGGTTTAGGCAAACTTAGATAGGCAATACAGGGTTCTAGGGGTATTGCAAGTGGTGGACCGACAACGTCACTTGCTTTAGAATGAAATAATTTAAAACCTATTTGATGTAAATAACAAAACTATGTTATATCTGTGATATAAATTTCTGAAAAATTGGGAGATGCCTACCCAAAGGGCAAGCTTCAATTTCAGAACTTTGCAAAGAGGAAGTAAGCTGCTTTGGTCATTAGTGAGTTTCCCATCACTGGAGAGATTCAAACAGAAGTGGGATGATTTCTTGCCTCTTATCTAGCAACACTGCTCTCCCTTCTTGTTCCCTGAATTATAGTTGGATATATGGCCATCTAGCAAAGGATCACTTTTCCCAGACCCTCTTATATCTGGGTGAGGGTATATAATCAAGTGCTCACCAATATTCAATGGGTGTTTACTATTTCATTGCTAGCAACTTCTGTGTATTTGGTCCCCTTCTTGTGAGTAGAAACCTGAAGGTACCTGAGACCAAGATTGCCATGAGGAACAAGAATAATGAAATAAAGTGAGAAAATCTCCGACTGTTTCAATAGATATAGAAAAAAAATTGACCGAACTCAACTTCCTTTGCTGGGAAAAACTCAGAAAACTATAAATAAAAGGGAACTTCTATACCTAATCGAGAACACTAAAAACCTAGAGCTAACATCATTCTGAAAGGCTCAATGCTTTACCTAACATCAGGAATAAAGCAACAATGTTAGCTTTCATCTCTTTATTTAACATTTTACTGGAGATCTTAGCCAGTGAAAGAGGCAATAAAAATAAATAAAAGCCATATAATTGGAAAAGAAAGAAAAGAAAAGAATGTTCCTCCCCTGTTTTCCTTTTGGAATATGGAATGTTTCCCTAGAAGCTCTACACAGGGCTTTTCTTTATTTATCTTTTTATATATAAGCCCTTATTTATAGACAATGTGATTGCTTATGTAGAAAACCCTAATGAAACCTCATACACAAAAAAATATTATAATTAATATACATACCTACTAAATGAATTTATCAAGGCCGCAGGATAAAAGGTCATACACAAAAATAATTTGATTTTCTATATTAGCAATAAACAATTAGAAATGAAAAATTTTTTAAACTCCCTTTATAATAGCAATGAAATTAATAACATACTTAGATATAAAGTTAATAAAAGATGTTTAAGACATCTAAACTGAAACTGCAAAACAGTCCTGAGAGATATAAAGACTGACTAAATAAATGGAGAGATGTACTGTTTTAATAGATTAAAGAATTCAATATTTTTAAATTTAATTCCCCTCAAATTGATCTAAATATAAAAAGAAATTCAAATAAAAATGCTAACAGACCGAAGAAATTCATAAGCTGATTCTAAATGTAAAGAACCTAGAATATCCAAAACAATATTGAAAAAGAAAAAACAAATCAGAAGATTAATATTCCTTGATTTTAAGACTTTCTATTTTTAAAAAAAGTATTCAGGAAAGTGTAGTATTTGCATAGGGATTGACAAATAGATCAATGAAACAAAATACAGTACCAGAAATAGACTCTCATATACAAGGATATCTGATTTTCTACAACAGTGTCAAAAACCTGGAACTGTTATGTCATTAGCAGAAATGTAAAACATAAAACCAATCTGGAAAAAGTTTCAATCATTTCTTCTAAAACTAAACATATTCTTATCCTATGACTCACCACGTCCAATTCTTGGTATACCAATTCCAACGAATCGAATAAAAATGTTCACAATAGCTTTATTTATAGTTTTCAAAAACTAGAAGCACTTCATGTATCCATTGATAGAAGATTAGAAACATGTAGTATATTCACACAACATATTATTATTCATGATTAAAAATGAATGAACTGCTATATATAATGACCTGGAAAAATATTAAAAACACTGTGCTGCATGTAAGTAACTTTACACAAAAGAGGAAATATGTTATTTTAGTCATATGAAGTTCTAGAATAGAAAAATCTAATCTCTGTGGGAAAAAAATTAGAACAATGGTACAAGGTTTCTTCTGGAAGACTGGAGGTGGGATAAACTTAGAAGGCTTACAAAAAAAATCTTTTATAATGTTCCATATTTCAATAGGTGTTTGGGTTACACAGGTTATGTGTATATGTGTTTTCCAAAAGTCAGTGAATGTACACTCAAGATATATGCAGTTCATTGGATATGAGTTGTGTATCAAAAAAAAAATAACTATAAATCTTGAACTTTAATGATATACATGGTGAAGTATTTAGGATGAAGTGTATTATTGTCTGCAATTTACTTTGAAACATATCAAAAAGCTGAAATGGAATGATGGATAGAAAGATGATTAGATTGTAATAAAACAAGTATAGTAAATTGTTAAAGGTACATTTTACATGGTGGATATTCAGGTGTTTACTATAAAGTATTTTTAATGTTTGTTTGACTATTTCCATTTTTTTAAACATTAAACATATGTAACTTCAATGTCCCTCCTTGTTCAGTAATGAAAGTTTTCTATGGTAAACTTTTTTTTTTTTGGCCTACTCCTTTCCTTATCCCAACAGGGCCATCCACTTCAAAGAAGGTTAGATTCCTTTTCCAGCTAGAAGTAATAGTTTATTAATCTGATCCAATCTTTGTAATTTCATTCCTTTTATCAGTGATTGGTTAAGAATGTCTAGCCAAAGGTATAAAAAGAAAAACCTGTGTAGAGCTTCTAGGGAAGTTTTCCATGTTCTAAAAGGGGAGTAGGGAAGGATTTTTTTTTTTTTTTTTTTTTTGCCTCTGAAAACTTATATTTGACCTGAGAATCTTGGAACTGCTGCAAACATCTTTCAGCCATGAGGAGACAAGCTTAAGGTCAAATACTGAAAAGGCAGAGGAGAGAGAAGGGCAGAACTTGGGTTTGTGATTAAATTAACCAACCCAGAACTACCCTTCTTTTGAACTTAATGAGAGAAGTATGGGATTATCTGGAGCCAAGGAGATAAGCATGAAAACAAAAAGCAAAAATGTAAAGGATAGTGGAACAAAAAGGAAAAAAAAAGCTTGGATTTTATATGCTGTTATGAGATGCTTACACTCACCTAACTACCTTCAGACTTTTTGTTAAATGGAGAATAAACATCTTTATGAATTAGTTATATATTACATTACTTGCAGCTGAGAGTATTTTGAGTACAGACAGCCTTGAAAACAGAAAACATATGCATAAAACCATGAGAAAATGATGTCCAAGTTTAATAATTGAGGTTACTTTGCCTACCACAATTTTGCCAGTTACTTTATTAGAACAATTTGTTGTCACGTGGAGTCATAAGGAAAAATTTTAAAAGGAGGAAGAACTTGACTGAGGCTCTGAGGGAGGAGCAGAATTTCACAGGATGGAGAAGTCAGGAGTAAAGAATGGCCCAAATAGGGGTCTAGATGTCAGGATAAAGCTTAAGTGGCCAGCTGAAATCCTCTGGATTACCTGTACTTCAGAGACAACCAAAAGTGGTCTCTCAGGATAGAGTAAATTTCCTCATCAAGTGTCTGGAAGGAAAAATGCTTTTATTCAATAAAATGTTCACATATATTGAAAATTACTCTCTTTGAATAATATCAGTTATAATGCTATAGTCTCTAAGTAATAGGAACACCCAACATTTTATTGAATAAAGAAATTTATTAGCTTATAAAACAGGAAGTCCACTGATAGCATAAGCTCCAGAATTAATTGGCCATCTCAGAGGTGTCTACAAGGAGCCAATTTTTTTCCATCTTATTGTTTTCTATTCTTGGTGTGTTGATTTTGTTGTGAGGCTGGATCTCCTTTATGACTGGCTCCCTTAAGGTGGCAGTAATGGTCCTGATGTATATTAATTCTCTTCTTCTGCCTCGACTTGAGTTTTCAAAACTGCCTCAGTCTCCCTTTATGCATACAGGTGCTCTCTCCTGCCCAACTTGCCCGATGGAGTGTGGTGATATGACATTTCTATATTACCAGTTCAGCATTGCCTATTATCTCATGGTACCAACACAGCATTCTCTAAAAAGAAAAGCTCCAATTGGAACAACTTGGATGTTATGACCAGTAGACTCCACAGGGCTGAGGAAGGGATGAGTGAACTTGAAGATATGTCAAAGGAACTTCTTAAACATATGTGCAAAGATTTTTTTAAGAGAGTGGGAAAAAGTCAGAATATCCAAGAACAGTGAGACAATGACAAAAGATGTGATATATGTGTAATAGGGATACCAGAAGCAGAAGAAAGAGAGAAATCAGCAGAAGAAATGTTTGAAGTAATGCTGGCAGAGTATTTTTCAAATTAATAACAGACAGGGAACCACACATCCAGGAAGCTCAGAGAACAAACACACCTAGGCCATTATATTCCAACTGCAGAGAATCAAGACAAAGAGAAAATCTTAAAAGAAGCCAGCAGCAGGGGATGTGGGGGCAAACACATTACCTTTAGAGGACCAAGAACAAGAATTACATCAGACTTCTCTTCAGAAACCATGCAAGCAAGATGAGAATGCAATATAATATTTGAAGTATTAAAGGGAGAAAACTACCAACCTAGAATTCTGAATCTAGTGAAATTATTCTTGAAATGTAAAGAATAAATATTCTCTCAGAAAAATAAAAACAGGGACAATATGCCACCAGTAGTCCTGCCTTGAAAAAAAAATGTTAAAAGTTATTTAGAGAGAAGGAAAATGGTATAGGTCAGAAATGTGGGTCTACATACAGAAAAGAAACATATTAGAGAAGGAATAAGGAAAGGTGATGAAAATGAAATATTTTATTTTTCTTATTCTTGAATGATCTAGTGGATAACGGATCATCAAAATAATAGCAACAACGTATTGGGTATTGTAGATTGTGAATAAGTGAAGTGAATGATGACAATGTTATAAAGGAAGGGCAAGAGGGATTAGGAATACTCTATTATGAGGTACCTGCGCTATCCATGAAGCCATATAGTGTTATTTGAAAGTGGACTTGAATTAGTTGTCAGTCTAATTACAAACCTTAGGGAAACCACTGAAATTTTTTTTAAAAGAGGTATAATTTATATGGTAAAAGAAGAAAAAATGGAATAATATAAAAAAAACTCAGTTAAAACCAGACAAGGTAGAAAAAATAGTGAAGGACAATAATAGAAACAAAGAACCATGGCAATGAGTAGGAAACAGTTACAAACATGGTAGACATGAATCCAAATATGTCAATAATCACTCTAAATATAAATGGCCTGAATACACAGATTAAAAGATGGAGACTTTCAGAGAGAATTTCTTTAAAATAAAAAAAAATAAAAGCAACTATATGTTGTCTACAAGAAACACATTTTAAATATAAAGACATAGGTAGATTAAAAGTAAAAGGATAGGGACAAATGTACCAAGCTAAAACTAATCATAAAAATTCTAGAGTAGCTATATTAATTTCACGTAAGGCAGACTTCAAAACAGAAAAGTATCATGGATAAAGAGAAGCAGTACATAATGATAAGAAGGTTAATTCTCCAAGAACACATAACAATCCTTAGCAGATATACACCTGACAATACAGAATCAAATATGTGCAGCAAAAACTGATAGAACTACAAAGATAAATAGAAATTTTCACTACCGTATTTTAAGACTTCGACATCCCTCCATCATTAACTGACAGATCCAGCAGGCAGAAAATCAGTAAGAATATAGTTGAACTGAACAACATCATCCATCTACTAGATTTAATTAACATTTATATAATATTTCATCCAACGACAGCAGAATATAAATTCTTCTAAAGCTCTAATGAAACATTCGCCAAGAGAGATCACAGTTTGGATTATAAAACACATCTTAACAAATTAAAAGAATAGAAATCATGCAATGTTCACTCTCAGACGTTAATGGAATGAAATTAGAAATAAATGACATTAGATAGCTGGAAAATCTCAAAATACTTAGAGATTAAACAATATACCTCTAAATTATGCATCAATTAAAGTCTCAAGAAAAGTTAAAACATTTTGAACTACATAAAAACAAAAATACAACTTATCAAAATTTGTGGAAAGCAGTGCTTAGAGGAAAAATTATAGTACTGAATGCATATATCAGAAAAAATTAGATACCTAAAATCAATTATCAGTTCTTCCACATTATAGAACTAGAGAAAAAAGAGCAATAAAGCCTAAAGCAAGAGAAGAAAATAAATAAAATAACTAGGGCAGAAATCAATGTAATTAAGAACAAAAAATAATAGAGAAAACCAAAGAAATAAAAATATCTGTTTTTTCAACAAAATTGATAAACCTCTAATCATGCTAATTTAAAAGAGAGAGAGAACAGAAAAATCAGTAATAACACAGATCAAAGAGGGACTATTATTACTGATTTCATGGACATTAAAAGGATAATAAAAGAGAGAGGAAGGAAGATGGCAGACTAAGTAAAAGCAGGGTTTGTCTCCTCCCAGGTCCGCATTGAAATTATAGCCAAATTATAAAATAATCAATATGGAAAATCACCTGAAGTCCAGCTGATCATAATACCTACATCTGATAATAAAAAGGAGCCACATCGAAGCCGGTAGAAGGGGCAAAGTTGCAAACCGAGCTGGATCTGCACCCTCAGATAGTGGAGGATCACCAGGAGAGCGAGGCTGCAGAGGCTCTCCTGAAGGAGTGGGGGTCCTGATCTCATTTGGGGGATCCCTAGCCTAGGGTCTCAGCCCAGGGAAGAGGAGATTCCAATAACTCTGACTGTAGAAACCAGAGGGAATTCCGGCTATCCGGGTGAGACAAAAGGAGACTGTATCCCTAGATGCCCCTTTGAAGGACCTGCACGCAGGCTTTCTGACCTGCAGACACTCACCCAGGACACTGGCAGTGGCTCAGAGGCTCTCATGGAATCCATCCCAAGAAATTCTGCATTACCTGGTGCCAGAACAAGGGCTGGAAGGGCAGCCATCATTGTGCCTTAGTTCAGCCCCGCTACCTGCCAATCTATAGCTTGACTGTGCAGACCCCTCCTACTAGGCCATTAGGAAGTTGCTAGCCTGAGGAGATCAGCCCTCCCCACCCAACCTGCAGATTGCCCAGGACTTTTGTTGCTAGATGGCTGTCACTCCCTGCACCAGTTCAGGGCCAAGCATTCCAGCTGGCAGCCAGCAGCGTGAGCAAGCATTTCCAAGATAGAGTCAGGCAGATCATTGTTGCCAACACGATCTTGGGCAGGTCTCAGGCATCTTTGGGTCAGTCCCAGACAGCAGCTGGTCTAACGGTTACCAAAGTTGCAGTAAGACTGAGGCTGTATTGATCTGACTGCCACTGTCTCCCTGAGACCCCGCCCCACCCTACCAACAAATTGCCCCAGGCCCTGCCCTCAACCCCTCTTCCAAGTGGGCACTGCACAGAAATCAGCAGCAGGCAGACCTCTGCTGTCTGTAAAAGTTGCAATATTGCATCTGGGGAGCGCAGGGGTCTATGGGACTGCCCCAGATGGTAGCTAGTCTGTGACATGTGACTATAGCAGGAATGCCTGGGCATAGAAGTTGCAGCAAAACTGAGGCTATATTGGCTTGATGGATCTTGACTCCCTGAGCTGCTACCCCATTCAATACATAAAGTGCCTGTCTCACAGTCTCACATTGATAGGCAGCTGCCCCTGATCTGAGGTAGCACATTCAGGCCTGAGGTAGACAGCAGCTGAAACTGCTATGATTTGAAACTTGTACAGGAAGCCACAGAGACAGCACTGGCATGTAAACTGACACTGCAGTGTCAGGGGAAATTTACTCAATAGACCCAGGAGACTCCTGGGATCCCTACGCCACCCAATACACATATCACCCAGAGTCTATTCCAGTTTCAGAGACTTACAGCAACTGACAGGCAGTGTCAGACCTGGAAGAGCACTAATCCCTCTGCTAAACTACCATAGGTCAGGGACTGGGGATAACCAAACGCTACCTACAGCATTGTCTCTTCCACTTATCTATAGATCCAGCATAGGCAACAACCATCGGTGGATCGCTTTGTAGTTCTCACTGGGTAGCCCTGAGCAGTCAAAAGCAGTGGCTGACCTTGGCCTATGGGGGGAGACCCTCCCAAGGGGCCACAAAAACAACAGATCTGGAGGCTGGCATCGGACCACAAAAGAGCAACTCCTGCCTAGTCCCACCAGCAGTACACACAAAGAGTGGTTGCAACAAGTACAAAAGGCTGCAATGGATACAAGCAACCTACTAGAGACAGAGCTCAAAATAATAGTTATAAGGATGCTCGATGAACTTATGGGGAGAATGGATGAGCACAATGAGAACATCAACAGAGAGATAGTAAGCATTAAAAAAAGGACAAACCATAAAAAAGAACCAGACAGAAATGGCAAATATAATAACTGAAATAAAGAATACACTAGAAGGATTCAACAGTAGATTGGATGAAGCAGAAAATTAAATTGGCGAACTAGAAAGCAAGATAGCAGAAGACACCCAATCAGAACAACAAAAAGAAAAAATAATATTTAACAATGAGGATAGTTAAAGAGACATCTGGGACAACATGAAGTATAATAATATCCAGATCATAAGAGTACCTACCCGAAGGGGAAGAGAGAGAGCAAGAGATTGAGAATCTATTTGAAAAAATAATGACAGAAAACTTTCCCAACCTGGCAAAAGAATTAGACATACAAGTTCAGGAAGCACAATGAGTCCCAAACAACAGTAATTCAAACAGAACCACAACAAGGCACATCATAATTAAAGTGCTAAAAGTCAAAGACAAAGAGAGAATCTTAAAGGAACAAGAGAAAGGCAGCTAGTTACTTACAAAGGTACCCCCCTAAAAATGTCTGCTGAATTTTCAATGGATACTTCGCCATCCAGAAGGGAATGACAAGAAATATTAAAAGTTATGAAAACCAAAGAATCTACAACTTCAAATAATCTACCCAACAAGGCTTTTGATTAAAATGGAAAGTGATAAAGAGATACCCAGACAGGAAAAAGCTTAAGGAGTTCATCACCAATAAGCCAGTATTACAAGAAATGTTAAAGGAAATTCTATAAAAAGAGAAAGGGTAAAAAAGAAAATAGATATAACAAATACGAATAATAAAATGGTAGTAATTATGTACCTATCAGTAATCACTTTAAATGTAAATGGATTAAATGCTCCAATCCAAAGACATAGGGTAGCCAAATAAATGAAAAACAAGACCCATGCATATGCTGTCTACAAGAGACTCACTTCAGATCAAATGACACTCACCGACTGAAAGTAAAGAGATGGAAAAAAATATTTTATGCAAATGGAAATGAAAAAACCCAGGGTAGTGATACTTATATCAGATAAAATAAACTTAAAACAAAGGCTATCATAAGAGAAAAGAAAGGCGTTACATAATGATAAAAGGATCGATACATCAAGAGGCCATAACCCTAGTAAACAAATATGCACCCAACACAGGAGCACCTAAATACATAAAGCAATTATTGATGACATAAAAGGAAAGATCAATAGTAATACATTCATAGTAAGAGACTTTAACACCCCATTGACACTAAAGGACAGATCTTCCATGCAAAGAATCAACAAAGAAGCAAATGGGCCTAAAAGACACACTAGACCAGATGGATTTAATAGATATTTTCAGAGCATTTTACCCCAAAGCAGCAAAATATACATCCTTCTCAAGTGCACATGGAACATTTTCTAGGATAGACCACATGTTAGGCCACAAAACAAATCTCAATTAATTTAAGAAGATTGAAATCATAGCAACTATCTTCTCCGATCACAATGGTATGAAACTAGAAATCAACTACAAGAAAAAAACTGTAAAATACACAAACACATGGAGACTAAATAACATTCTAGTAAACAATGAATGGGTTATTAATGACATCAAAGAAGAACTTAAAAGATACCTAGAGAGAAATGAAAATAAAAATACAACTATGGGACACAGTGAAAGCTGTCATAAGAGGGAAATTCACAGCAATGCAGGCCTATCTCAAAAAAAAAAAAAAAAAAGAAAAGAAAAAGAAAAAGCTCAAATAAACAATCTAACCTTACACTTAAAAGAACTAGAAAAAGAACAGCAAGCAAAGCCCAAAGTCAATCGAAAAAAGGAAATAATAAAGATCAGAGTGGAAATAAACAAAATAGAGACTAGAAAAACAATAAAAAAGGTTAATGAAACCAAGAGCTGCTTTTTTTGAAAGGATAAACAAAATTGACAAACTCTTAACCAGACTCATCAAGTTAAAAAGAGAAATGACTCAAATAAATAAAATCGGAAATTAAAAACGAGAAATAACTATGGACTCCACAGAAATACAAAGGATCATAAGAAAATACTATGAGCAATTATATGCCAACAAATTGGACAATTTGGAAGAAATGGACACGTTCCTAGAAACGTACAACTTCTCAAGACTGAGTCAAGAAGAAACAGAAAATCTGAACCGACTGATTACCACCAACAAGATGGAATCAGTAATAAAAACCTCTTAAAAAACAAAAGTCCTGGACCAAATGGCTTCACAGGCAAATTTTACCAAACATTGAAAGAATTAATACCTATTCTTCTCAAACTATTCCAAAAAAATCAAGAAGATGGAAGGCTCCTTAACTTCTTTTATGAGGCCACCATTACCTTGATTCTAAAACCAGGCAAAGGCATTACAAAAAAAAAGAAAGAAAGAAAAGAAAACTATAAACTGATATCTCTTACAAACATTGATGCAAAAATCCTCAACAAAATATTACCAGATCGAAGTCGGCAATACATTAAAAATATTGTACACCATGATCAAGTTGGATTTATTCCTGAGATGCAAGTTTGTTACAATACCCACAAGTCATTTAATGTGATACACCACATTAACAAATCAAAAGATAAAAACCATATGATCATATCAATAGATGCAGAAAAAGCATTCAACAAAATCCAGCATCCATTTATGATAAAAACTCTCAGCAAAGTGGTAATAAAGGGAACACACCTCAACAAATAAAAGCTATATATGACAAATCTACAGCTAACATCATACTCAAAGGGAAAAGACTAAAAGCATTTTCCTTAAGATCAGGAACAAGACAAGGATGCCCACTCCTCTTCAACATTGTATTGAAAGTCTTAGCCATAGCAATAAGACAAGAAAGAGAAATAAAAAGCATCCAAATTGGAAAGGAAAAAGTAAAACTCATTGTTTGCCAATGACATGATACTACATAGAGAGAATTGTAAAGATTCCACCAAAAGACTGTTAGAACTGATCAATAAATTCAGTAAAGTAGCAGGTTACAAAATAAATTTTCAGAAGTCAGTGGCATTTTTACACACCAAAGATGAACTTTCAGAAAGAGAAATTTAGAAAACAATCCCATTTACAATTGCCTCAAAAGCTACAAAATACCTGGGAATCAAATTAATCAAGAAAGTAGAAGACCTGTTTTCAAAAACTTATAAGTCATTGAAAAATAAATTGAATATAAATAAATGGGAAGCATATACCCTGTTCATGGGTAGGAAGAATCAACATTGTTAAAATGGCCATATTACCCAAAGCAATTTATAAATTCAATGCAATCCCTATCAAGATACCAATGACATTTTTCAGAGAGCTAGAACAAATAATCCTGAAATTTATATGGAGTCTTAAAAAGCCCGAAGAGCCACAGTAATCTTGAGAAAGAAGAACAAAGTTGGAGGTTTCATGCTACCTGATATCAAACTATACAACAAGGCTATAGTAATCAAAACAGCATGATACTGGCATAAAAACAGATACCTTGATCAATGGAACAGAATAGAGAGCCCAGAAATAAATCCACGCCTATACACTCACTTAATTTATGACAAAGGAGGTAAGAGTATGCAATGGGGTAAAAATAGTCTCTTCAATAAATGGTGCTGGGAAAATTGGACAGATACATGCAAAAAAAAAGAAGAAGAAGAAGAAGAAGGAAAAGAAGCTAGATCATCTTCTTACACCGTCCACAAGAATAGACTGAAAATGGACTAAAGACTTAAATGTAAAACCCAAAATCATAAAACTTTTAGAAGAAAACATAGGCAGTAACTCTCTGATATTACTAACAGGAATTTTTTTTTTCAAATATATTTCCTTGGGCAAGGGAGACAAAAGAAAAAAATTAACAAATGGGACTACATCAAGCTAAAAAGTTTTTGTACAGCAAAGGAAACCAACAAAACAAAAAGATAAACCAACTGCTAATCCACAATGAGATATCACCTCACACTTATCAGAATGGCTATCATTAATAAAGCAAAAAACAGCAAGTGTTTGCAAGGATGCAGAAAAAAGGAAACCCTCATACATTGTTGGTGGGATTGCAAATTGGTACAACTGCTATGGAAAACAGCATGGAGGTTTCTCAAAAAAGTTAAAAATGGATATATCTTTTGCACTTCTGGGTATTTATCCAAAAAAAAACACAATAATTCATAAAGAACTATGCACCCCAATATTCATGGAAGCACAATTTAAAATAGCCAAGATATGGAAGCAACCTTAATGCCTATCAACACATGATTGGATAAAGAAATTATGGTTCATATATACAATGGAATATTACTCAGCCATTTAAAAAATTAAATCCTACCATTTACAACATGGATGAACCTAGAGGTTATTATGCTGAGTGAAATAAGTCAAACAGAGAAAGATAAATAC
The DNA here is from genome assembly GCF_014176215.1 of Rousettus aegyptiacus. Classification (NCBI taxonomy): domain Eukaryota; kingdom Metazoa; phylum Chordata; class Mammalia; order Chiroptera; family Pteropodidae; genus Rousettus; species Rousettus aegyptiacus. Next base: position 82,886,892 of record NW_023416295.1, read on the forward strand.
CACATGATCTCATTTATATGTGGAATCTGAGGAACAAAAAGAACAAACTAATCAAAAATAGACTCACAAATATAGTGGACAATTGGTGACAGACAGAAGGGAGGGAGGTTGTGGGGCTTGGAAATGGGGTGAAGGGTTAAAGAAGTGCAAATTAGTAGTTGATAGATGGTTATGGGGATGGGGAGCACTGCATAGGGAATGCATGTACCTATGTTGGCTAGGTAACAAACCAGAGAAGAGAAGGAACAAATAGGGGGATTGTTTTATAAACTATATAAATGTCTAACCAATGTACTGTTTTCTTGAAACTAGTTAAAATAAGTTAATTAATTTAAAAAAAGGTAGAATGTTCAAAAACAACATAGTACTTTATATTATATAGTGAATCACTGGTAAACGTGGGACTAGACACATAGTTTGAGGCCCAGAGAATGCCTGTGTTTATGTGATTATATGTGATAGGTATTAATATTCAAAGGCCTAATCACCAAACATATGGGACATATTCCTTTTCTAGTTACATAAAAATAAAACAAATATACAAAAGCATTTTTAACCAGATCAAAGTTGAAAGTGCTTAGGTCACAGCTCCTAAAGAACACTTTCCTAGAGCAATTTGAATTTATTCAAGGCCACTCTTCTCATGTTTAGAAGCAAAGAGATCAATCATATAAAATCCATCAGCAACTATTAGCTTCATTTATTAAAGAAATTATTTGTCATTTATGATTTACAACCTTTATGATTCCTGTTCTTCTGAAAAATGTATGAGCAGTACATATATTGTAAATATATCGAGAGTAATTTTAATGGGATAAATTAGTTGTGATTAAACTGGTTCATACAAAAAAAAGATAATAAAGGAACATTATCAACAACTCTTGACTACAAATGTTCAAAGAAATGGACCAATTCCTTGAAAAAATACAATCTACTTGTACTCAATGCAGAAAAAACAAGCAACTTGAATAAACTTGCATCTATTAAAGAAACTGAATCAATACTTCCAAAAAAGAAAGTACCAAGCCCAAATGGTCTCATGGGTGAATTCTACCAAATATTTAAGGAAAATGTTACAAATCCTCTATAATATCTTTCAGAAACAAGAAGCTATGAGGCCATTACCCTAATGCTGAAACTGGATAGAGATGTAACAAAGAAGGGAAATATAGGCCAATATCTCTCATAAACATAGCTGTAAAAAAAAAACCCTCAAAATATTAGCGAATCAAATTTAACAATGTATAAAGAAAATTATACACACAACCAGGTAGGATTTATCTGTGTATAGAAGAGTGGTTCAACATTAAAAAAAATAAACAAATGTAATCCATCACTTCAATAGGCTAAAAAAAAATTTATGATCATATCAACAGAAGCAGAAAAAGTATTCTAAAATTTTTAAAAATGCAAAACATTTTCATGATAAAAATAAACAAAACTTTTCGGCACAGGAAGAATAGGGGGAATTTCTTCAATATCATAAAGAAATCTACAAATAATCAACTCATAACATCATACTTGATTTTGAGAAGCTAGTTACTTTTCCTCTAAAACTGGGAATAAGACAAGGATAGCCTCTCTCACACCTCCTATTAAATATTGCACTGGTAGCTAATGCAATAAGACAAGAGAAGGAAATTAAAGGTATAAAGATTGAAAAGAAAAAAAGAAGACTGCTTTGTTTGTAGATGACATCATAATTTATGTAGAAAATCTCAAAAATCAACCAGAACTCCTGAAGTTAATGTGTGAATATAGCAAGTTTGCAAAATACATGGTTAATATTTAAAAGTCAACTGTTTTTCCTATATGCCAACATTGTACAATTGGTATTTGAAATTAAAAATACGATACCACTTATATTAGCCTCTAAAAATAAAATATTGAAGTATAAATGTAGGAAAAAAGGTATATACAGAATCTATATGAAAAAAATACAAGATGATAAAAGAAATTAAGTAAAATCTACATAAAAGGAGAGATAGTCCATGTTCATGAATAGGAAGACTTGATATTATTAGGATGTTAATTCTTCACAATTTAATCTATAAAATCAATGCATACCCAATAAATATCCCTGCAAGTTATTTTGTAGATATCGACAACATGATTCTAAAATTTATACGGAGAGATAAAAGACCCAGAATAGTCAACGTAATACTTACTGAAGAAGAACGAATTTAGAGAACTGATATTAATCAACTTCAAGACTTACTATAAAGCTACAGTAAGAAAGTGTGAATTAGTGAAAAATAGTCAAATAGATGTGTGGGACAAAATGGGGAGCCCAGAAATAGAGCCATGCAAATATAGTCAACCAATCTTTGACAAAGGAGCAAAGACAGTTCAAAGTAGAAAGCATTGTCTCTTCAACAAATGATGCTGAACAATTAAACATCCATATTTTAAAAAGAAAAATCTAGATCCAGGCCTTACACCTTTCACAAAAGTTAACTCAAAATGGATCATAGACCTAATTTTTATGCAAAACCATAAAACTTCTAGAAGGTAACATAGAAATTCAAAGTGCCCTTGGTTTAGCAATGGATTTCTAGATACAACACCCAAGTCATGACACATGAAAGAAAAAAATGCTAAGTTAGATTTTATTAAAATTGAAAACTTCTGTTCTGTGAAAGACACTAATAAAAGAACAAAAAGATAAGCCACAAACTGGGAGAAAATATTTGCAAAACACATCTAATAATAACTTGTATCCAAAATACAAAGAACTTTGAAAACTTAACAATAGCAAAGAAACTCAATTAAAAATTACGCGAATAGTCTAGACAGACCTCTCACCAAACAAAGTATTTAGATAGCATATATGCATGTGAATAGATGCTCAACATCAAATGTAATTAGTGAATTGTAAATTAAAACAATAATGAAATACCACTGCACACCTATTTGAATTGCTAATAAAAAATGACAGTATCAAATGCTGGCAAAAAATGTAGCACGAAGGGACTCATTTATTGCTACTGGGAATGCAGAATCATAAAGCCATTTTTGAAAACAGTATGGCAGTTTCATAGTCTTACTATATTATACAGCTCTCCTAGGTGTTTATAATTTGAGTTGAAAAACCCATACCCACACAGACTTTGCACATGAATGTTTATTGAAACTTTATTCATAATTTCCAAAAACTAGAAGTAACTAATATCTCTTTAATAGGTGAATGGACAAACAAATCTTGGTACATCCAGACAATGGAATATTATTCAACGATAAAAAGAAATGAGCTATTGAACCATGAAAAGACATGGTGGGAGCTTCAATACATATTACAAAGTAAGAAAAGCCAATCTGAGAAGGCTATATACTATATGATTCCACCTATAGGGCATTCTGGAAAAGACAAAACTATACAGACATAAAAGATCTATGGTTTTAAAGAGTTTAAGGATAATAAATGGGTAGACTATAGGGGATTTTTAAGACAGTGAAACTATTCTGTATGATGATGTAATGGTAGGTATATAACATTATTCATCATTTGTCAAAACCCATAGAACTGTCAAACACAATGAGTGAATCTTTATGTAAACTATGGAATTTAGTTAGTAATGTATCAATATTGGTTAATGTTGAAACAAATGTACCACACTAATAGAAAATTTAATAATAAGGGAAATTGTGCATATAAGGAGAAGTATGAACTCACTGTACTATCTACTTAATTTTTTGTGAATCTATAGCTGCTCTAAAAAATATATTATTTTTAAAATCACTTTCCTCATCTCACCCTTTATAATATATATAGCCAAGTAAGTTATTTTTTCCTTTAAAATACTTGCCTTGGAAGCTTGACCCTTGTTCTAGCCGTGTTAGCATAAGCTGCTGTCAGACTTACAGGGCATCCTTTGACAACTCGTGGCATTAGCACATCTTGTTGTGAGCGAATTTGACTTTGAAGAGCAACTGCCAGTTTATCTAAGCCAAAACTAACAATAGCATGGCTGATTGTATTTAAAAAAAAAAAAGACTGATTTTCTTATGTGGCCTATAAATTAAACCTACAATTTTTCAAGTTGAGGTTAGATGGAAAATCATTTCAAAGAGGGGCCACATCACTAGGATATACTTGTAACCTCTATATCTGGATTTCCCCCTAAATAGAAATAACTTTATATTATTTTCTGATTATCATTTAAAATGTATACAGCCAGAAAGAAATCCAGTTTGATCCCATTGCCAAAAAAAAAAAAAAATGTTCGGCTTTCAATCTAATCACTGCTCCATTGAAGGTGACACATTTTCTCTAACTGCCTTTAGGATTTTCTCTTTTTTTCTTACCAGTTTTCCTGTGATATGTTTAGAGATAGGTTATTTATAGCATTTATTTTGCTTAAGGTTTAAAGCATTTCTTGCAATAGTGACTTACTGTCTTTTGTCATTTTGGAAAAATTATGAGCCATGATTTTTTCAAGTATACCTTTTGCCCCATTCAAATCTCTTCTTCCTCAGGACTCCAATTATAACTCTTTGTTATCTATTATCACCATGCTTCATATATCTCATATTCTTTTGCTGTAGTTTGTATCCTTTTTTCACTCCATGCTTCAGTCTATTCATTTTCTACTGACCTGATTTTCAGCTTACTAATTCTGCTGTAAGTTTGTCTAGTCTGCTGTGAAACTTATCTATTCAGTACTTAATAGGTTATTGTATTTTTATTTCTGGAATGTTCATATAATTTTTTATAGTTTCCTGAGAAAATTCTCCAATTTGTCAGCTAATTCCTTGGATATATTTTTATGGAGTTCATGTCTAATCAATCCAATACCTGAATTTTCTGTGGGTCTGTTTGTGTTGTCTTATATGCTATTTTTAAAATGTTTAGCTAGATTATAACTAATATACAGAAAAATGCACAAATCTTAAACGTACAACTCTATGGGTATATAGACATAATAGTTATCAATAATATATAAAGAGTTCTGACAAATTAATAAGAACAGAGACACTCACCATAAAGGAAAATGGACAAAGGATCTAAACATGCAATTCACAAAGAGAACACAAACATGCTATACAAAAATAGATCTGATAGATGTACAGGCTCACCTTTAACCAAGAAAGTTCAAATTAAAATAGTGATAAAGATACTATTTTTCATACATTTCATTAAAAGTTACAGATTAATACAATGTATCATTGATTTATGGTGGTGAAACTAAGACTTTCGTATCTACAGAAGTGGGAATGAAAATAGTTCATCTCTCTGTTTTAAATTTATCTGCACTTTGATTTAGCAATTCCATTGTTAAGATTCTGTCATTCAGAAATTTTCATAAAAGCAAAGATATCTTATATCAGCTAATAATGTTAACATTTGCTGACACCTCACTATTTGCAGATACTGCTCTTAGTGCCTTATGTGTATGAACTCAAATAATTCTAAAAATGACATTGAATCATAGACATAGCAATCTGAATGGTAGTCAAAGTAGGAAACGAAAGCTAAAAAATGAACATAATGTGCTTGCTTTTCCTCAAATAATAGGTGGAAGAGGCATTTTTAATGGCTGAATGGAGGACAACAGGCATAGATCAGATAGTGTTATCCAGGTGGGTCAAGGGGTTATGACATGGAACCAAGTGCATAAAGCCACAAGGCTGGTCAGGCCAGGCCCCTAAAATTTGATAGCCATGGGAGAAGATTTTGCTAACTCCATGCCACAATCTTCAATCACCTGCCATCTCTATGTGCTCCACTGTGCCAACTGCTATGGGCTGAAGTAAGAACTACAAGACTTAGTCTTTGTCTCTCATCATCTAGACATCATGTGGGAACACTGTGCACTGTGCCTCAGGCTTCCAGAATAGGAGCCCTGCCCAGAAATAGAGGTAGCATCTCCAGGACTATGTAGGGATTTTCTGTCAAGTGTTTCTCTCCCTTGCTTGTCTCTGCTCTTCCTGATGACAAATTTATATCTGACTCACCTATGTATCCTCTATACCTCACACAATGTCTGGCTTACACTGGACAGCTAGTGAGTGGTTATTAAATAGATGAATGACTGGATCCATGGATGGGTAAATAAATAGGCTAGTGAATGGGCAGACGGAAGAGTAAGTAAATGCCTCATATCTAGTATTAACCCTTTCCTTATATGTAGATAAGGATTGTACTAGATAAGGTCTAAAGTTTACTGTCCTGTAAATATTTATATTCCGATATAGCTTATTTCCATCCTTCAAGATTCCAATTTTGTGGAATTTATTTCCACCCTTTAAACTCCACCAGTGCAGGGAAAACTATAACTTAAATGATGCTGTTTTCTCTAGCTGCTTTTTCTCTTTTCAAAGCAGAAAGATCTTTTGTAATTATTGTTTCGTATTTCTGAGAAAACAAACACTAACAGCTTCAGAGATAAATGTAGAGTATCTGTTCACTGTCATATTAAGTCTTATCTCCAAATAAAATCTATTTCATGTTTATTATTTTTTATTTTTTATCATTTCCAGGTTCACTGAAATCCTAATATGTTACAGATTGTCATGGCCGGCAGTTCTCAGTGTAGTCATACACAGCTGAATCAAGGCATCAAGATGGAACAGTAAGAGCCAATGAGGCTTCCAGCAGTGTGGCTCAGTTAAAGAAGCAGCGGCTCCCTGGGGCATGGTCTTCCCGTAGTGGAGGGCTGGAGTCCAAGAGGCCAAGCCAAACCATGCTAGCACATTCCAAGCTTCTGTTGGGATGGGGATGAGGTCATGTCCACTCACATTCCATTGGCCAAAACAAATCTTATGTTCAAGCCTGGAATTCACAAGGCAGGACCGTACACTGTTCTTCAGCTGGTGAAGGGAAGGGTAAGCATTTGTTGGATGATAATACAAGTTATCACAGGGATCATTCAAAAGTTAACCCTCAGAAGTTAACCCTTGATAGGTAAAGATAATAAGAAAATGAGTACCATTTGTGGCATGGAGTTAGCGAAATCTTCTCCCATGGTTATCAGATTTTAGGGGCCTGGCCTGACCAGCCTTATGGCTTTATGCACCTAGTTCCATGTCATAACCCCTTCACCCACCTGGATAACACTATGTGATCTATGCCTGTTCTCCTCCATTCAGCCATTGAAAATGCCTCTTCCACCTATTATTTGAGGCAAAACAAGCACATTATGTTTGTTTTTTAGGTTTCATTTCCTACTTTGACTACCATTCAGATTGCCATTGATTCAATGCCATTTTTAGAATTATTTGAGTTCATACACATAAGGCACTAAGAGCAGTATCTGCAAATAGTGAATTGTTGGCAAATGTTAACATTATTAGCTGATATAAGATATCTTTGCTTTTATGAAAATTTCTAAATGACAGAATCTTAACACTGGAATTGCTAAATCCAAGTGCAGATAAATTTAGAACAGAGAGATAGATACCCGCCGATTGACAATTTTCATTCCCACTTCTGTATATATGAAAGTCTTAGTTTCACCACTTATTGAGTACCTCCAATGTTCCAGCCACTTTATATATAATGTTTTTAATTTTCATCACAAATCTGTAAGGTGAGAGTTGATATGCCCACATTACATTTGAGAAAGCTTGGTTAAAGGTGAGCCTGTACATCTATCAGATCTATTTTTGTATAGCATGTTTGTGTTCTCTTTGTGAATTGCATGTTTAGATCCTTTGTCCATTTTCCTTTATGGTGAGTGTCTCTGTTCTTATTAATTTGTCAGAACTCTTTATATATTATTGATAACTATTATGTCTATATACCCATAGAGTTGTACGTTTAAGATTTGTGCATTTTTCTGTATATTAGTTATAATCTAGCTAAACATTTTAAAAATAGCATATAAGACAACACAAACAGACCCACAGAAAATTCAGGTATTGGATTGATTAGACATGAACTCCATAAAAATATATCCAAGGAATTAGCTGACAAATTGGAGAATTTTCTCAGGAAACTATAAAAAATTATATGAACATTCCAGAAATAAAAATACAATAACCTATTAAGTAGAATACAGAGAAATTTTCTGGAAACATCGTGAGTTTTGGAGCACCTGCAGAGGGTTTGGAGAGTGGGAAGGAATGGGTGATAGACTCCCATTAAGGACTTAAGAGCTGGGTGTGTGAAGGGACTAGGAAGCTTGAACTCTGGGTAGTGACTCAAGTGAAAGGAAAGCACAGTGATAGTATTCTGTGTGGTATATTGGGAGAAGATGGGGTATCTTTTGTTGTTGTTATTGTTGTTTCGAGGTGTCCTTTTCTTGAAACAATGTCAGGGACTTAAATGAATTGCTGCTAAATTTATCTTGCTAAGTCAAGTCCATTTCCTCAGCCAAGTCTTTTTGATATTTTAGTTTTGACTTGTCAACTTTAGACAATGTGTATTGACTTCCCCTGCCAGGTGCTCTTCATTTACCCCATCTGGTAAGAGTTTCATCAGCAGAGCATCCAGTTAGGTTAGGTCAAAAAAGGCCTCGGCATAAGACAAGTGGAGCGAGAAGTCGGGTAACAACTCCATGGCCCACCCTGCTTCCAGCCTCCCTTCCTAGCTCTGGTCAGTGGCTTCTCTAAAGCAACAACTCTTGGGAGGCACCCACACGAGGCCCTGCCCAGACCCAGCTCTCACAACACTGTTCCCCGCCACCCTTTGAGATCCGAATGCTCATTCTGGGACACAAGGCCCCAGCCCCTCAAAACTCTCTGTACTTCATCCCCTGTGATGGGTTCATCATTGTCACTCCAGGATCCTGACTGATTCACCCTCACAAGAAATAATGGTATGTTAGCATTTGGCACTTCTACTTCCCTCCTCCTTTCTCCAAATGTGGTAGAGTTGTTACTATATTTGGTTCTTCTCTTGGTTGATTGTCCTTGTAACTTGATGCTATATGCATCTCAATGCCCTCTGTGTGAAATGAGAATATCAACAGTCTTCCCCTTCCTTCCACATTCCTCCTCCCCACACCTTCCCCATTCCCCACTGTCACCCATGAACCTGGACTTGCAAAATATCAATGTTGTCAAAACCTACAGTCTGCTCAGTGACCCCGATTAATATTGTCTGGGTTTGGTTGTTTTCCATAGGCTTAATTTGAACCCAAATACCAATTAACAGTGATTGTATGTGATCACTGTGGAACTATTTCCACTGCAGAGCCCAGTGGTGTGGGAAGTTTGCGTTTCCTGTTCTTGGGGCCTCCATTGACCTAAGGAAAGTGCTGCCATACTTGCAAAATGAATGATCTTTTCACATACTTCATCGATGGCCCAAAATAATGTCATATTTTAGTTAGCTTCATGTTAGAACCATAACTCATTTGTATAGCTTTTTGTTTGTTTTTCTGGGTTTTTAGCCAACATTTTTTCTCAACACATTTGCAAGTGTATCCATTGGCTCAGCTGTCTTGTCTCCTGAAGTTCATTGTCCTCCAGAACTAAAGGAAGGCCCTGGAACCTCCCTGCCCTGCCCTCCTCCAGCCACACCCACAGTCCCTGGATTGTGGGTCTCCTCTGGCTAGGCATTCTCCTTTGTTCTGACAGATTTTATTCTCCAACAGCTTTCTTCTGTGTAAGAAGAAACTTTTTGAGTCTTTACATACCTAAAGATGTCTTTATTTTCTCTCATAGCCAATCGATCTTTTAGTCAGGCATGATTTAAAGTTCAAAGCCACCTGCACGCCCTGGACTTAGAAAGCACCACTCTCGTCTCAGCCTTTGTACAAGTGATGCAAGTGCTGATGCCAGTCTGACTTTGTCCTTCTGCAGAAGTCACCCTGCCACCCTCTCCCCACCCACCAGTGTCTGGAAGCTTTTTAAAAAGTCTTCTCTTTATTACTGTTGTTCTGAAATTACACAATATAGAGGTATACATATTTTTAAATTCAGCCCTTTTAGTCTGACGAAGACCTGCATTCTTCTTTAGTTGTTTCCTCCTCCTTCTCTTCTTTTTTATTCTTTGTCTTCTTCATATAATTTCTATTCAATTTTCTCTCTTCTATTTTTTTCTCTTCACTCTTTGAGAAATTCATATTAGTTTGACCTTCTCTATCAGCTCTCACTTTTTTCTCTCCATTTTCTCTTGTTTTGCTCTCAGTCTAGGAGAATTTCTTTAGCTTTAACTTTCAACTCTTTAATCGAATTTTCATTTTGGCCATTGCACCATTTCAGAAATTCTTTCTTATCATTTGTTTTTCTTTATCATCGCTCACTACTCTCATTTTATGGTTTTAATATTTTCTCACATCTTTTAGCATATTAAAGTTCCTTTAAGTTTTCTTCTTAACTATCTCTGTTTCTTTTACTGAGGTTAGTTTGTCCTTTTGTTCAACTTAGCTCTTTTCTTCCATGTTCTCTTTCTTGTATGTGACTTGGTTGTCATATATAGCTGTCTATCAATTTTTAAAAATGAAATACAAGACTGATTATTCCAAAGGATTGTGAGAGATTCCTCTTCTATTGCCTGAATCCATCTGTTTCCTAATCGGCCTTTCTTCTTGGAGAAAAAACTCAGCTGAGAGATCTGTGTTTCCAGATTATATGGTCTCTGCTTTAGTGTGAGTGGAAGAAAAGCTTCCTGATAGGCTATGAGCCCCAAAGCCCAGAAACAAGAGGATCCTTCCAGCATTAGCAGCCTTGATTCTCTTACACAGTTTTGTAAGGAACATCCACTTGTTTTTGTCCCTAGGAGCAGACTTCTGTGGCTTACTTGACATCTCATACCCAAAGGTCGGGAAATGGGAAGCAGCAACTCCACACCACATGCACAACCATCCCCTACAACCTGCCTTCTCTGAGCCCATACCCTTGTGGTTCTGACAGGCTTACCACCCCCTACGCACACATACACACACCCACCACGGCTACCCTATAGCCTCCACTGGGCTTCCTCAAGGCTGGAACCTCCATCTCTCTGTTTCTTACCCTCCACATGCTCCACAATCCATTCAACTACCCAGAATCCTTAAAATCTCACACATTTTAAAATATCCCCTGAGAGTCTCTTCACTTTGAGAGCTTATTTCTTTTAGTATATATCCCTTTAACATAATTACGACGGGTTATCGAAAAGCAGAGAATACGAAATATGCTAACACTATTGTCTTCGGCCATATCCTTAAAGAAACTTATAGATGAGAGAAGTAGATAGTCATCCATGTCTCCGTGGCCTTGGCATGATCATTCCTATCTATAGGTGGACATAGTTACATCTAGTCGTGATCACATATGCATGTGTTTCACATATTTTCACATATTTCTACAGGGCTATGAAGCCTTTGTGTTTATCAACCCCTGCAGAGCGCATCGGATATAAATGTCATTAACCCCATTTTGCACATGAGAAAATTTTGCCACACTCTAATTCCTCCTTTTCTTGTTCATGAGATTGTTTGGGGGACTAAATGAGATCAAATATGTGGAGCTCACAGCAGAAGTTTGGCAAACATAATTACCATTCCACTTCCCTCTTCTTTGTAACAGTGATACATATCCTGACTTCTTCCTTCCTCTTGGAAAGAGGATAAAACTCACAACAGAAGGTAGAAGGAGGAAGCTGCCTGTTTCCTTGGAGGGCTCAGAGCTCAGTTGGGAGCAGCTGGAGATGCAAATTTTAGTTCGGTTTCACACCGGCAAAGGGAAAGAGCTGTGACCCAACAAAGGCTGCCTGGAAGTTATTAATCCACTCTTTAATTGCTGAGAGAATACCATTTCTACATGTTCTGATGGGAACACTGAAACTTTCTCAGCAACCCCTTGCCACCCTTTCTTGTGTCTCAGGGCCTCTTGCATGCATAGCCCCATCAATCTTAGCAGTAACTCTAGAAAGTCCTCCAGGAACATTGGGTCCACCAGGGACACTGAGGTCCACCAAGGACACCTATATATAGCAGGGATACTTGGATCCACCAAGAACACCAGGATATTCCAGGGACATAAGACTCCACCAGAGCCATCAAGTTGTACAGGAGGGGTGCTAAGCAGAGTGAACTGGTAGCACTTCCTAACATTATTTTAGGGTTGGACAAACCTGGTTCAGATTCTAGCTGTCACTGTGTAGCCATGTGAGCATGAGCAATTATTTCTCTTCTCTCTTCCTCAGTTTCCTTTTTTATAAAATGAAGAAGAGGGAAAAGAAAAACAAAACCAAAAAAGAATATCTACTCTGTAATGTAATGTTATGGCATCAGTAATAACAACATGTAAGAAAGCCAGCAGAGCACACATTCCAGTTGCTCAAGAAATTGTCACTGTCTGTATAATCCAACACCTGCTGGGGCATGTTCCTCTGGAAAATCATACATCTCCTAGAGTGTCAGAACCACCCAGGCTGAACAATATGGCTGTTCCCATTTTCCTGACTGACTCCTCATGCATCTGCCTGAGATTCAAGCCAGCCCCAGAAATAAGGGGCAAAGAACGAAGGGAAGGAAGGAGGAGGGAGGGAGGGAGGAGGGGAAGGGAAGGGACGGGAAGGGAAGGGAAGGGAAGGGGGAAGGGAAGGGAGGGAGGGAAGAAGGGAAGGGAAGGGGGAAGGGAAGGGGGAGGAGGACGGGAGGGATGGAGTGGAGGGGGGAGGGAGGGAGGGAGGGAGGGAGGGAGGGACGGGGGGGAGGGATGGGGAGGGGGTGGGAGGTTAGGTAGAAGGAGAGGACAGGAAAGGATAGGAAAGGAATAAGCACTTAACTTACTTCCCTGTCCTTCCGTGTCCTTTCCTGTCGTCCTTTCTTTCCGTTCTTTCCTTTCTTTCCTTCCTTTCCTTTTCCTTTCCTTTCCTTTCCTTTCCTTTCCTTTCCTTTCCTTTCCTTTCCTTCTTCTTTTCCCCTGTCTGAAGCATCCTTACTTTTCTCTACTCTAGTCCATAACATGTTGGCTTTTGGAACTGTCAACAACACATGAGATTTTACCTAGGGTCACTTCAAACTATCCCAGACCACCTGCTCCTGCTGGGTTTCTATGCTGTTCCTCTTCCCTTAGGGATACAGTTGGTTAGGGAATTTCTTAGGCAGGACATTCTGGATTGTTATAGATCTACCCATGGGCAAGGTGCCTTTGTAAGTTAGATGCCCAGGCTGTACCTCTGGTTCTCACAGCATCATCAACTTTGGGTGCCTTCCCATGTGCCTGGCATGCTAAGAGCCAGCCTGTAGCAAATTCTAGGTGGAAGAGGGCCTAGTAGCTCAGTCCTAGAACGCAACAGTAGGTCTTCTGCCTCTCAGCCTTCAAACCTCCTCACTTATAGATTCTCCTTAGAAAGACCTGTGCGCTGAGGGAAAGGAGAGAGGTTCTTCTTGGCCAGGAATGCAGAGCCCATGCCATAGATCTCTCCGTACTTCTCTGGACACCATCTTCCCCACTCCTCACCCTGGCCTCTTCGCTCGCAGCTTGTGACAGCCTGTTTCTTCTCCCCACTCCTCTTAAATTATGCATAGCCACGGTTTGGTTTTCTTAAAAGCTGCCAACTTGCAAACAAGATAAGTCAAACTATGTTTCTGTGCTAATGCATAAGAATGAGAAAAAGATCTAAGGAGACTATATTTGCAATACACATTAAAAAGTGTTGTCTTTTGTGTATAAAGAGTTTGAGTAAATCAATAAGAAAAACATTAACCACCTCTCTAAATGAGGAAATAGCATGAACAAAATATCCACCTAAAAAAATGCAAAATTTATAAATAAGTATATAACAGTATATTCAACCTCACTAGTAATCAAGAAACTGAAAACTCAAATAACTACAAATGTTTATCATCTACAAAATTATTATTAATTTAAACTTTAATGCTTGATTCTAGCAAGAGCTCTGACTTGAGCACTGATACAATTCACCATTGATTGGAGAGAATATAGATTGTTGCAGCCACAACTGAGGAATCTATCCAAGCCTTAAACACACTCCTAACCTTTGATTCAGTAATTCTATTGCTGGAACACAAGCTAAGAAAAAAGTATAAAATGTAGATAATTATGTTCACAAGGTTTATTACAGCGCTAATTAATTAGCAAAGAATAGAAAAACAACAGTAATTAAATCAAATTAAAAAGCTTTTACTTTTATATGGGGAAATAATTGTGCCATAATATTTGACAGCAAAAACTCACCACTCAAAATCACACATTTAGTTAAATATCAATAGTATAACGCAAATGTCCAAAATGCATAAAACAAACTAGAAATAAATATGTACCTTAATGCACTAGAGATTATAAGCAATTGTTAGGGTTTAAGTTTTTTCTTTCCACTTAATTTTCTTTTTTTACACAAAGAGCATTTATTACTTTATAAAGGAAAAAACTTCCCTATTCATCCCTATGTTTTTATATTTATATTTTTATTTATTTTTAAAATAATTAAAAAATTTTTAATTGTAGTTGGCATACAATATATTATTTTCAAGAGTGCAACATAATGATTAGACAAAGTGATCACTCTGATAAATATAGTACCTGTCTGACACCATACATAGTTATTACAATATTATTAACTATATTCCTTGTGCTATACTTTACATCCCCATAACCACTGTGTAACTACCAATCTGTACTTCTTAATCCATTCTTTTTCACTCACCCCCGAACCCCTTACCCATCTGGCAACCATCAAAATGTTGTCTGTATCCATGTATTTGTTTGTTTGTTTTGTTTGTTGTTTGTTTTGTTCTTTAGATTCTACGTGTAAATGAAATCATATGATATTTGTCTTTCTCTGACCTACTCGACTCAGCACAATACTCTTGAGGTCCAACAATGTTGTTGCAAATAGCAAGATTTAATTCTTTTTTATGGCTGAGTAATAGTCCATTGTATATATGTACCACCTCTTCTTTATCCATTTATCAATTGACGAACACCCAGGTTGCCTCCATATCTTGGCTATTCTAAATAATACTGCAATGAACATATGGATGTACATGTTCTTTCAAAGCAGTATTTTGGGCTTCTTCAGTTAAATACCCAGAAGCAGGATTACTGGGTCCTTCTTTGTCTCTTGCTATAGCCTCTATTTTAAAGTCCATTTTGTCTAGTATAAGTATTGCTATCACAGCTTTTTTATTTGTTTGTTTCCATTTTATTGAAATATCTTTTTCCATCCCTTCATCTTCAGTCTGTCTTTCAAACTAAAGTGAGTCTCTTATAGTCTCTTATAGGTTCTCGTTTTCTTATTTGTTCAGCCACTCTGTCTTTTGACTAGAGCATTTAATCCATCTACATGTACAGTAATTGTTGATAAATATGTATTACTGCCATTTCATTATTTATATTTTTTTATTTTTTATTTTTTCTATTTCTTCTCAAAGAACTCCCTTCAACATTTCCTATAATACTGGCTTGATGGTGATGAATTCCTTTAGTTTTTTCTTGTCTGGGAAGCTCTTTTTTTCTCCTTTGATTCTAAATGATAGCTTTGCTGGGGAGAGTAATCTTGGTTGTATTGCAGGTCTTTACTTTTCACTACTTTGAGTATTTCATGCCAAGCCCTTCTAGCCTGCAAATTTTCTGTTGAGAAATCAGCTGACAGTATTATGGGAGCTCCTTTGTAGGTAACTAACTGCTTTTACTCTTGCTGCTTTTAAGATTCTCTCTTTGTCTTTAACCTTTGGCATTTTAATTATGATGTGTCTTAGTGTGGACTTTTTTGGGTTCATCTTATTTGGGACTGTCTTCCCTTCCTGGGGTCATATTTCCTTCACCAGATTAGGGAAGATTTCCATCATTATTTCTTCAAATAAGTTTTCAATTCCTTGTCTTTTCTCTTCTCCCTCTGGTACCCCTATGATGTGAATGTTGGTACTCTTGATGTTGTCCCAACGGCCCCTTAAACTGTCCTCATTTGGGGGGAGGGAGGATTTTTTTTCTTGTTGCTGCTCTGGTTAGATGTTTTCTGCTGCCTTATCTTCTAAATCGCTAATTCTAGCCTCTGCTTCATCTAATCTACTGTTGATTGCTCTTAAAGTATTCTTCAATTATTGTATTCTTCATTTCTCACTGGTTCTTTTTTATGTTTTCTATCGTTTTGTAAAAGTTCTCACTGAGTTCATCTACTCTTCCCATAAGTTCATTAAGCATCATATAACCAGCGTTTTGAGCTCTACATCTGATATTTTGTTATTTTTCTGGAGCTTTGTTCTGTTCTTTCATTTTGGACACGTTTCTTTGTTTCCCCACTATGGCTGCCTCTGTATGTTTGCTTCTATGAATTAGGTAGAGTTGTGATGTCTCCCAGTCTTAGTAAAGTGGCCTTATGTAGTAGGTATCCTGTGGGGCCCAGTGACAGAGTGTCCCTGGTCACTTGAGCCAGGTGCTCCAGGTGTGTCCCTTTTATGGATTGTGTGTGTCCTGCTATTATATTTGAGCAATGGTTGCTGTTTGCGTGTCAGTGGGAGGGATTGACCCTCAGGCTGTTTGGTTGAGAGGACTGGCCATGACTACATGTGGAGAAGCTATTGTTCAGGGGCTGACGCTGTGGAGTAGGATTTGCTTCAGCAGGGCTCTTATGCCTGCCCAGTGTGCCCTTTGGGCACGTTATCTTCAGATGTGGCCCTGGTGATGCTCCAGCTGAGACTGAAGCCAGCCACTAGATATGCAGGCCTGAGCCTCCTGGGAGGTGCACTGCTGCAAGCCAAGTTCAGCCATAGACTGCCCTGCCCAGGCCCACCTGGCATGAACCACCAAGCAATCCGCAGATGGCTGCCACCTGCGCTGGGCTTTGATGTGCCTCAAGAAGCCAAACCACAAACTGAGGGCTGCTTTTGTTAGAACCAGACTTGAGGATGCTCAGCAAGACATACGGGCACACTGAGGCCAGATGCTGCTTTCTTGGGTTTTGTGAGCCTTTGAGAGATTTTAGGAAAGTCTGCGGCATCAGCCGAGAAAGGCCATTTGTATAGAAAAGCCACTGGAGGCAGCTTGGGTGGGCCTGAAACTTGGGGCAGGGTCTCAGGGAATCACTTGGGCAGAGCAAACTGTGTTAGCCAGGTTGATGGAGACTTGGATATGGTGGCTTCTTGCATCTATTCACTGAGAAGAGGGACGGTATTAACAAAGGAACAATGGCTTCTGCCAGCACTTCTGTCTGGGAGATAGCTGCTCCTCCAGCCCTCGCCCTAAAGCTAGACAACTCAGTTCCTCCCCATATGTCCCTGGCACCTTTCAAGCTGCTGCCCCAGTGCAGAGCTCAGTGACTACGTCAGAGCATGGCCCCTAAAGAGGCAGCCCTGCATCTCACTCAGCCAACATCTCCACTTCTAGTTTTTCACAGCCAGCTGTTGTAAGGACTTCTCCACTCTGCACTAGATTCTGGGCTGGGGAGCCTGGTGTGGGATAGGAACCTCTAGCTCCTCCAGAAGGATCTCCGTAGCCAGGATTTCCTCCTGATTCTCAAGTGCCATGCGCAGTTGGAGAACCAGCCCATCCTGCGTCTCCACCCCTTCTACCAGTCTCCAGGTGGCCTCTTCTGTGTGTCCCCAGTTGTAGGGCTTCTGTTCAGCTAGACTTCAGGTGATTCTCCACGATGGCTGTTCTGTAGTTTAGTTGTGATTTACTTATGTACATGAGAGGAGACAGGCACAGTGTTTACCTCCATCTTGACTGGAAGCCTAAAGGGCAAAACTTTTAATAAGAAATTTTAGAGGACCCAAGTAAAATGTGTCCACCTCAGCGTATAAAAACTCACAGCCAGAATATAGAGAGACTGGAGCAGGGGGACCTCTGAGCCCCCTCCCAAAAAGGGGGCAGCACTAAATGTGTTAGTTTGGAGTAGAGACAAGAAAGGTAGGGGTCCCGTCCCATGGGTAACTCCCGCCCTATACAGTGCTAAAAAGGAGAAAGTTCCCCTACAGGACTCCATCACACTTCTCATCCCATGGAGGGCTCAGCAGCTTATATCAGCTGCCTCCTACAGGCACCACACAGCCTGTCAGAACCGAGTCTCAATCCTGGCTGTACTCCCTTGGACAAGTTCTCGTCAGTGCTCCCACCCTCGGTTTCCTCACTTTTAAAATGGGTCCTTGAAAATATCCTCTTTGAAGATATTTATGAGAATTAAATGAGATAACAGTTTTATTGTAAAATATACCTGAGTTCTTTCTACTCCATTCATAAATATCCAACACATAGAAACACCAATAATGCATTCCTGTAAGTTAATATCAGAAAAATATAATCTAATTTTTCATGTAATTATTTTACCTTCTTAAAATAAGAAGATTCCTTAAAGGTTCGTTTCCTTAAAATTAGATATCTCCATGCTTAAATCTTCTAAAATACATCAAATGTTTCCTTGCTAATTAAATAACTACTCATTATTTTATTAAACATTACTTGTCTTCTTTTCTGAATGGCTTGGAGTGCTTACTATGAACCAAGAGTGCCGCTGAGGAGAAAAGGAACTGATATGATATCATTAACTCTGATGTGTTGGGTGTTATCCCATTAATTATTAACTATTTAATGTATTACTCGCAACAATAAAATTTTGAAGATTGCTCCAATTTCGTAGCTCAGAAAAGTTAAGTAAAATGCTAAAAGTTCCCCAGCTAGAAAACAGTGAAGATGCAAGCAAACACAGATGGAGCCCTAGAGCCTTGGTTCTTTGACTACCCTGGTGCTCTCACAGCCCCCACTCCTAGCTGGAACCCAGATGCTTTGGTTATATAATAAACGCTACTTTTACTCTTATAGTTGACCTTTAAAGTTTGTTGAGCTTTCTACCTTGGTTCTTTAGTTAATTTGTTTTTTGATTCCTCTAAGGAATTCTTGTTATATTTCAGTGCTTTTAACTTATTCTAACCTGAGAAATTAAGTAAGCAAATGTCTTGTGATTATGTCTAAAGGCTATAAGTGAGCCTCTGAAAAGTCCTCCCATAAGTGAGGTGAGATGACCTGGGAACTTGTCCTTTGCTCACCTGGTGGGTCTTTTGGCTTCCTTTTAGCTCCACAGCTATATTTCAGAGAATCGAAGTTGTTTAATTTATAAACTCTGACACAGAATACTGTTATCTAACACAGACTTACATGTATTACAAAATAAAACATTGAACTGTTACAGTAATCATTGCTAGCTTCTAGTAAATGGTTTTTCTGCCCACTGTTACTTTAGACACATTGCCTCTGTAAAAACTCTGGGATATAAGTGTTTTTGTCTCCATAATATGGATGAGAAAATCAAGACTCAAAAGTGTCTACACCCGGCCAAAGACATTCTGTAAATAGTTCACTCGAAGTCTATATATATATAGTCAATATGGAAGTTTTCCTAAATATTTATAAGCAACGTGAGGCTCTCCATTCTCTAACTAAAGAAAATTAAGAGCACTTTCCCATCGTGTCAGACAAGCAGTCCTAATAATGATATGCCTGGAGTTCATCCAGCCCAGGAGGAGCTGGGGAGGGAGGGCGTCCACACTGCACACCTCCAGGGACAGTCTCAGACTGTGTTAAATGTGGATGGTACTGCCATCCACATACACCTTATGGAAAACAGCAGCAAAAGTGCCCCAGGGTTGCAGCAGAGCAGCCTTAATGAGGGAAAGGAAGTCTGGAAGTCTGGAAGTCTGGAAGTCTCAGACAAAAGTGATCCAAATACCTCACATGGCCTTTGTCCAGCAATCCTTTCTTCTAAGAATCTTCCTAATCATTAACCCATAAATTGGGACAGTGCCTTCCCCCACTTCCCCTCACCAAGGGACCAGCAAGGCAGGAGCGCCTTCGGGGGCCACGAATGCCCTTGGTTGTGAGAGGCCACACCACTTGAGTGGCAGAGCAGCCAGACAAGATTCAAACGCAGGTCTGTCCCTACTTGGTCACAGTCCCGGACACTGCCTTGGCAGGCCGTCATGTCATATCTGGCAGTTTCTCAGTCCACACACAGGGGAATTCTCAGGCACACCCTCTGTATCTGGTAGCCGCAGACGGACACAAAAACACAGTTAGAAAAATGTGATTCTTGTGCAGGGAAGTTGGAGCATAAAAGAGTTTAGAAGTGGGTGGACATATTTTTTTAAAAAAAAAGAAGGAAAAGGGGTGGAAACCCCACCAGTCAAGTCTGCAGAAAAAAAGATAAATGAAGTCTGCCTATCTGGTGCTAGAGCACCTCCCTTCGCCCCGCGCAGAGGAGTGTGACCCAGGGACCTCTTCCTCCAGCTGGTGAGGGTCAGGAGCAGGCCCGTGCGATGCCCACTGCTTGGCAGAACCCGGGACCGTCGGCAATGCGCAACCTCTCCGCAAGGTCGCCAACCCCCCACCGTGAGTACTCGCTGGGGAGGAGTCCGCGGGGTTGGGGGACCAACTCTAGACGGGGCCGAACAGGGGCACAGGTGCTGAGCCACCGCCTAGCCGAGCCGCCGAGCTCTGGCCGTGCCCTGGCTCTGTGAACCGGGGTATGCCGGGCTCAGAACGGTACACCAACACTGTCCCACATCTTGGTGCACCTCGGTCGCGCGGGATGCCACTCTGGCTTTGGAAGGACCCCGCGCTGCTCGCCCACTGTCTAGCTCCTCCTTGTTCCCAGGTCTTATCCGTTTGCCCATTTGCCACGGAAAATAATACCCACAGACAGGATGGCACAGTCTATCCAGGTCCTAGAGCCCAAGAAAGGCCCTCTGACCCAGGGGGCAGCTGCCCCTCATTAGCTGTGGGAAGCTGCTCCCTCCTTAGCTGTGAGAGCTGCCTCAAACATGTCTGCCCCTTTGTGCTTCTATCAGGTTGTGGAGAGCAGCCCAGAAAACACGTGAGGGCCCAGCAGCTCAGTTTTATTACGTGGTACCATGGGAGGGCCTTCCTTGCTCTCCAGCCTCACCTGAATACCAGCCCCTTAGCAAAAGGGATCTCACTGCCTCGTTCTCCATGGAGAAGAGAAGGCTCTTTAAAAACATACAACCCTGAGATTCGTTGGGAGGATGTTCAGAAACATTGCTGCCCTGCCCCCACCCCTTCGCCCTTGTTGGGCTTTGCAATCAAAAACTAAAATTTATTTTTTAAAAAATGAATGTTTATTCCTCTTATCCCCACACTGGCTAAGTCGTTAGAAACCGTGAGAGAGGAGACATTCTGAGCCTGTAATCTAATCATGTTAAACAATTAATATGGTAATGATATGGGTATGGAGACACCCGGTCATTTTATATTAGTCTTTAAAATCCAGGTGGTTGTGAGGCCTTAGGGGTGAAATCGAGTGAGTGTGGCCAGGTCTGGATCAGTATATTGTGTGCCTGTGTGCACATGGCTCAGCCGGATCTGAGTGTGCACAGACAGGAGTCAGAGTGAGGGCCACGCTGCCCACACTGGGATCATGTATACCTCTTCTTAGCCAAGGCCCTGAGGCAAGCCAACCTCTATTAACTGCAGTTTCATCATCAGCAAAAGGTAATAGTAGGATATTCCTCCTTGGGTTGTGAGAACTAAGTGTGTGTAAATGGCTCAGCACAGAGATCGACACATACTAAGTACTAGATAAATGTCAGGCATCTTTGTTCATTTTACGTGAGACTGTGGCTCTGTTAGCTTATATGGTTGGTGTGTTTACATGTGTGCATCTGTATGTGTGAATCAAGACACTAGTGAGCTCATGTGTGTGTAGGGGTGGGGTGGGGTATGTGTTTGTGTATAGGGCCAAGGTTGAAAGGACAGATCCACTGTAATCATTGCAGTTCAGGTACTTAGAAAGTACAGGCCTGTAGCCATTCTCATTCTGGAGAGGCCAGGCTTGTCAGCCTCAGAGCCTTGTCCCTGCCCCTTCCTTTCCAGCCACACCACAGTTCTCTGGGTTCAAGTTTCAGATCTTGACCAATGACTGCAAACACAGCTCTCTGGAACTGACAAGATGCAGCCATTACTTACATACCATTCGAGATTACCCTTAGGACTTGATTTATGGCAGGATCTCTGCTATGGGAGAACCATGGGGCCCTATTTCTTGCTGCTAACTCAGGCAGGATGTCTCTCAGTTTACATCACTATTCCTCAGAACCAGAGGTTAGAATGGAGAGGAACTGCTATTACACTCCCTGCCAGGCCTGCCCTACCCAGCTGGGCTCAGCCAACTCCCATAAGCCCTAATGCCAGTTATTTCGAATGAATCATGTGCAGAAATCCATTGCCTTGCCCTTGGATGGAAGAGGTCAACACTCAGTGAGGAGATGGCCAGGTCTGGCAGCTTTGTATAGAATTCATCACCTCTGGCAGAGCAGAAAGAATTGCATCCAGTGCCAAAAGAAATTACATCTGAGCCATTGCTAAACCTCTCCAGATATCGGTCGAGAAGGGAGTTCTAGTCAGTGACTGGGCCTGTTTAAGGTGCTATGGCTGGGCATTTATTTCTGGGGACTTGTAGAACACCCTGTGAAAGAGTCCTGTGGGGTAAGAGGCATCTTGTATTTTCAGTGGGAGCACATCAGTCCATCTGCAATAAGTAGGGAGAGGCCGTCACCAGCGGGAGGAGGTTGGCAAGTAAAGTCTGTTTTGCCTCTTTGGATGGCAAATGCCATTCTCGAGCCTCAACCAAAACATCTTCTAGAGACTGAGCAAACTCAATGGGCCCAACAAACACAAGCTTAAAACAAAATAAATAAATTTGAACACTGATTGAAGAATTAATAATAGGAAAGAGGAAGACACCTTCCACCTACCTCAAGGGCAAGTACTTTATTGATTTATGAGAATCTTTCTACAAGTATTGTTGGTATACACAATTCTTTTTATTTTACAAAATGAAACTTTTATGTCTTCTACTCCATCCTACTTTTTTCTTAAGAATATATCTTAAAGATTATACCTTACCACCATATGTAGAGTAACTTCTTCTCAGGGCATAGTTTGGATTTATGAATATACAAATGAATTGGTTATTTTTTTTCCTCCTTGAATGGACCCACAAGGAGCTGTGAAGAGCCTGCTGGAGTTGCACTGATCACTCTGGATTGGGGCACAGAGGCCATGATGTGGATCTTAGCACAGGCACGAAGGGGCAGGGTGGTGAATAGCACTTGGCGAGCACTCACTCTGTGCTACTCCACACACAGTAGGGATATACATGGTACCTCATTTAATCCTGAAGATGTCACATGGATGTGATATGATTAATGCCAGTTTAGAAATATGGAAACTGAGGTTCAAAGGGGTTGTTTCCCCAGAGCCTCACTGTGTATCACTGGCACTGTTCAGCCTTGAGCCAGGTGTGTCCCTCCATCTCTGGGACCCACCGTGCTAGGAGAGGCTTGGTCATGCCCCCTTGCCTGTGTGCCCAGCTCCATGAAGCCCTGAGATCACTCACCCTGCCTCAATAGAAAAGGCCTTTCTTTATTCACCCTTACCCCAGGCTACCGGGCTCTGGCCGTACCCTACCTCTGTGGACCGGGGTATGCCGGGCTCAGGCCAGGACACCAGCACAGTCCCACATCTTGGTGCACCTTGGTCGCGTGGGATCCAAGTCCGGCATCCCTCCCTTTCGTGGCAAGCTAGAGGCAGAGCGGGAACCGGAGTCCCACACATGCTGTGGAGTCAGCCCTGGGGTTGATGCCACCTCCAACGTTTACTGGCTTTGGAGAGGTAATACCTATGAGCCTCAGTTTTCTCATCTGTACATAGGAGTGATAACAGCTACTTCATGGGAATCACATGATGAACAAGAGAATAAAGGTTTGGCACCATGCCCAGCAGTAGCGGTATCTATGGCTGCTGT
This sequence comes from Rousettus aegyptiacus, assembly GCF_014176215.1. NCBI lineage: Eukaryota > Metazoa > Chordata > Mammalia > Chiroptera > Pteropodidae > Rousettus > Rousettus aegyptiacus. The sequence goes on from NW_023416295.1 coordinate 82,910,545, forward strand.
AGCTGTATCAGCGCAAACCTGGCCTGCAGGTGCTGGTAATCTCCCAAGTTTCCCTTGCAGACAGCTGCAGTTTGGCTTCAGATAATGTAACGGCACCAATAGCAGCACCTGTATGCCCAGCGCTGTGGTGGGCCTCGCACAGGCCACCCTTCGCAGCCTGCGCTCACAGGCTGTTTCTTACCCGTTACAGAGATGAAATGCTGGAGGCTCAGGGCGATGACCTACCCCAGAGCTACCAAGGACTGAGGCCACAACCAGGCTGTGGACACAGGCTGCAGACCCCAGAGCTACAAAGGCCACCCTGAGGGAGACGTTAGGGTGCGTGCGGGCCTGCTATTGCTGAGCTCTGTTGCCCTCCCACCGTGGGAGCTGACTGGGAAGTCGGTGCTGTGGTTTTGCACATAGAGGGACTGCGTGTGGCATAGACACTTAGAACCTGCCCCCAAACCCATGGCTTTTAAGCCAGGCCTGAGGTCCAACTTCGGTCCACCACTGCCTGCCATCACTCCCTTTTCTGTGGTCAGACCTAACCCACACTGGGCCAGCTGCTTCTGCCCATGCTGCCTTCCACAGCCATCTCAGGCTGCCCTAGAGCCTCCTCTCACGGCCCCTCCTCATGTCCAGACCACTCTGCCTATCCAGCTTCACCCTCTGGACTCTCTGGATAACACCCTCCCCTCCAAAGACACACACACACACACACACACACACACACACACACACAAACACGTGCGCGTGTGCACGCAGATGCACACATGCACTGTCTGACTGGCTCACACCTGCTTGTCAGTTTAGGCCTAGTTTATGCACTGCCACCTCCCAGGATCCTCCTGACACTAGAAAAACACCCACCATGGCCCTGGGGACACTTCTCAGCCCCAACAGATTACTGCATTTGCTTCCCTTATGGACTTCTGACCCCCCGAAGGTCTCCATGACCCTACCTAGTCCGCTCCTGGGGCCTGGCACAGAGAGGTGCCCAGGAAGTGACTCAGAAATGAATGGATGACTGCACACATGACCCAAAGGCCAGTGTTCCCAAGCTTATGTCCATTACAAAGGCCAAAAGTGCCTTTTAAAAAGTCGTATGCTCAATAGCTCCTCATTCAGAACTTGGCGTATACATGGATGGCAGTAAATAATAAATTAAAACAGACAGAAAGTCATACCAAAACAGATTCTGGGAACACAACTGATGGGCTCCAGCAGTCAGCACCTAGTTTTCCTTCCCACTCAGCATTGAGTCCCATTTTATATTCTCCCTCCCTCCCCTTCCTCTCCCTGCCTCCCCACCAGCCCCCTCTTTGCCTAAGGTTTTCTTCAGATCTTTGCGTAATCTGAACTTCTGAGGGAATGCTGGCTTTCGCCCTTAGTTACTATAAATTTTAACTTCCATAAATTCTTCCTGAAGAAATGTCAATGTGCAAAATCTTAGCATAGCAGATGCTGACAGAAGCCAGTTTCCTCTCCTGCCCAGGACACTGGGTCCGTCACAGGCCAGGCGGGTTCAGCAAGGCCTGTACACAGCTCCGCTCACCCGCGCTTGCAGCCACAGAGAGCCTATGTGGTTATCACCACCTCACAGATGAGCCACTGGGCCCCGACAGATGGGTCTGCCCTGCCTGGGGACAGCAGCTGAGCAGGACTCACTGCCACCTGCCTAGCTCTGAAGCCCTGCCCTTCCTCTGGACAGACATCTTCAGTAGTTCTCATTAATGACTCTTTTAAGATTGATACATTGCAGGATGCTCAGTGTAGACGACTCTGAGAGTTAAAACTCCAGGGGACCCCGTCATGGGGGCTCCACAATATTGTGAGATTTACCTCCTGGAACCCAACCAGGTCCCCATGGTAAATATCACAGAAAGCTCTCCTCTCCACACCCTGCAGTTACCAGCAGTGGATGGGGAAAGGAACCATTTGGAATTACACCAGGACAGCTGTTCTTAACAAATCCTGCCCTCAGGAAAACTAGTTGCCAGAGCCTAACCTGCTAGGGTGTGGTGTTATCAGAGCCTAACAGACCTGGGGAAGAGAAACACCCAACTCCAGCCCCCTCTAGCCATCTGCCCCACATAAAGGGAGAGACAAAAACTGAGAAACACTGTGACAGAGAGAGACCTGATCACAGGACTGTTGAGTACGTTCCCTTCCCCACCTCTCCACCACATCACAACAGTTCCTTTTACCCAGTACATCATCTCTGGCTGTCAATAAAATTTTCAAGGCATACCAAAGGCGAAAAAAAAACATAACTTGAAGAGACAGAACAAGGCTCAGAAGCAGACATGGCGGGAATGTTGGAATTATTGGACAGAATTTAAAACAACTATTCTCCTTATGACACTTTGTTACATTCTCTCTTGTTTCTTTAGCAAAATCCTTCTGTAATTAAGGCCACACCTCCCTTCTCTTATTGCCAAAACATTGTGGCCAACATACTATGTAGGGCTGAAGGGAGCTGGAATTTCCGGGCACTTGTGTGGGGCGAGCCCTGGGCAAGGCTGCCCTGTTATCTCACTGCACCTGTCACATTCTGATGTAGGCATTTTATCTCAATTTTAAATGTGGTCTACTGCCTGGCGCATCACTTGTAGAGAGCATAGCTGTCTTGCCCCACTTTTGCATGCAATGCACATTTTATGGGGGCTTCAATTGTGCAACTACCTGCTGACCCATGTTTTCCCCCTTGGACTCTGGAAAGGAGACTCTTCACATTTTAACAGCTGTAGGCACACGCATTCTCAGCAGAGTCTTAAAAAGAAGGAAAGTATGATTTGCCATATTAAAACCAGATAAAGCATTCATGCCTGCCTTTTGTATTAAGCCCCAGTCTGTGGCTTCTGTGTTCACTGGACAACAAAGTCCACTGGCTGTCGAATGACACTTTCTCTTGTGGTGCTCAGCAAACACTCTCTCTAGAACTTTACACACAGCCTCTAACAAGTAGAGGCTTCAAGTTTAGGTCCCTCTTCTGTACTTTTTTTTTTAACCATTTAACCCAAATACATTTTGCATTGATTTGCTAGTGATGAGGAGGTTCGAACACCAGCTTTGGAGTTCAAAGATTTGAGTTTAAGCATGGACCAGCTCAGACCTGGCTATGGCCTTGAACACATGCTGCCCAGCCTCTGTGTGTCTCAGTTCACATCCAGGGCAAGGCTGGTTTCCTGGGCATGCAACATGTGCAGGTACACAGGGCCCTGCCCTGAGACGGCCCATGTTCACTATGTTCAATGCTCCACTGCTGCCATCTTGAAATTCTTAATTTTGAATACAGGACCCTACATTTTCATTTTGCACTGGCCCACACAAATTCTAAAGCTGGTCTTGATCAGGTAAATGGAGATGGTGATTATTTCTACCTCAGGATTTGATCTCAAAATTAAATGTGTTATAGATAAAGTTCCTAGCATAGTGTCTGGTATACATTCATTACTGCTACTCAATTAGTCTTGAATGTGTCTAAAATGAATGCTGGCTCCCGCCCACTGTCTAGCTCCTCCTTGTTCCCAGGTCTTATCTGTTTGTCCATTTACCACGGAAAATAATACCCACAGACAGGATGGCACAGTCTATCCAGGTCCTAGAGCCCAAGAAAGGCCCTCTGACCCAGGGGGCAGCTGCCCCTCATTAGCTGTGGGAAGCTGCTCCCTCCTTAGCTGTGAGAGCTGCCTCAAACATGTCTGCTCCTTTGTGCTTCTATCAGGTTGTGGAGAGCAGCCCAGAAAACACGTGAGGGCCCAGCAGCTCAGTTTTATTATGTGGTATCATGGGAGGGCCTTCCTTGCTCTCCAGCCTCACCTGAATACCAGCCCCTTAGCAAAAGGGATCTCACTGCCTCGTTCTCCATGGAGAAGAGAAGGCTCTTTAAAAACATTAAGTGAAGGAAGAGAAGGAAGGGAGGGAGGGAGAGAGAGAGAGAGAGAGAGAGAGAGAGAGAGAGAGAGGAAGGAAGGAAGGAAGGAAGGAAGGAAGGAAGGAAGGAAGGAAGGAAGGAAGAAGCAATGAATTTGAAGTTCTAACCAGTGTAGACAAATCCCGATCTACACAGAGCACTGTGGGTCCCAAATTCACCAGCATCCCTTCCCAGTCCAGTGAAAGACTCACCCCTCAGTGGCCTGCAGTGGTCTGGATTCCCCTTGGCTTATCCCACTGACCAGTCCCTGCCCAGCACTCCTTGTGCACCCTAACCTGTGCCCATATGAAGCCCCATTCCCTTCTCACCTGGCTCCTCACATGCTCTACCTTTCAACGTCTTCTCTCACAGTTACGTCTTTCTTTTCCTTGGTGTTGCCATTGACAGAGTTTATAGCAGGGATACTCTCAGCAGCTCTTTAATGCAGTCACCCCCTCCTGGAAGGGGTACCTTTCCCCCATTCCCAGCCTGCACTGCATGCCCAAGCTCCTTTGGGGAATCTGGGCCATGCTTTTTGTGATCGTGTCCTGAGACTAACTTGTCACTGAATTGCCCTCCTTAAGTTCTCATCTATGGCTGGAAATATGGAATGGTCCTTCTGTTGTTGTTGTTGTTAATTTCACGATCTCTTTTTTTCCTTTTCTACAAATTCTATAAATTATCCTGACCCATTCTCCTCTTATGGTGACTCTCTCACTGACTCAAAGCTTCACCTGGAATAAGTTATTTCATTTCACCCCCAGCAGCCCTGTGGGAGGCCTTTTTATCTCCATTTCGCATGTGCTGATTCCAAAGCTTGAGAGGTAATGCGACTTGCTGAGAGCCATGGTCAACCCCTCATGCCCATACTCGCATACAGCAGGTTTTTCTAGGAAGGGCTCAGCCAGGCTCAACTTGCACATTAGACGCAGTGCTTAGGGTCCGCAGTGCTTTTAGAGACCCATAAAAATGTTTGTTTCCAGCAGCCACCATATTGGGAGAGGCTTGCCCATGCCGCCTTGCCTGTGTGCCCAGCTCCATGTAGCCCTGAGGTCACTCACCCTGCCTCAGGAGAGAAGGCTTTTCTTTATCCACCCTTACCCCAGGCCACTTGTCTTGGCTCAGCCCTCTTCTGCCAGCCCCCACCTGGTAGCCCAGCAGCTGCTAATGAAACACTCATAGTGGCACACAAGGACCCGGTTGTGACTGTGAGAGTCTTGCCAGCTGAGCCCAACCCACGTATAGATCCCACTCTCCCTGGGAAGCAGTGGGCAGCTGCCTTTCAAGGTCACTACAAGGGCACTAGGAGAGAATAATGCCCCCACCAATTCCTAGAATGCCTCCATCACAGAGCCACCCCTCGGCTGGAGGCTTTGTCTTTTGTTGAAATATCACAAGCCGTGGGACTATTACTGCAATGTATGTTATACTTTGCTAGGCACTTTCGAATCTGTATCCTTTCTTCTTCAAGAGATACTACTCCTCCTCTTTGACAGGGAAATAAAGTGAAGCTCAGAGAAGTTAAGTGACTTGAGAGATTTCACACAGCCAGGTGTAGGAGATGGAACAAGACTAGTACATGTGTCAACCTCGTAAAGCTCACTGTTTGCACTACAGAAACTCATTCACCATGTTCTTAAGGAGGGGTGGTGGTGAGGATGTGTGTGATGTTGAGGATGCTGAGACTGCATCGTTACCAAAAGGAAGAAACTGTCGATGCTGACCCTACCTTACCCTGTAGCTTGCTCTCCCCTCTCTGCCCCCCCCCCACACTACTTCCTTGCATTTCTCAGCAACAGACTGGTGTCTCCCCCCAGGTTCAAGGCAGAGGGGCACTCTCAGGGGGCTGGTTCAATCTGGGGCAGGGCAAACAGATCCATGGGTTCTTCTGACTCCCCAGAGATAACTGAAAACATATGGAAAAACTGTTGCCTACAGCATCTTTGGCCTTGGGTGTGCTTTTAAAACTGTTTTTTACACCATCATTTTTCAAACACCTTTCCCATCTCTGTGCCTCAGTCTGGAATGGCTGCAGTGCACCCAGCTATCGCACTGTGTTCTGCTTCTCAAAGCCCCTCTGTCGATGATCTCCCCTGAGGTCAGCATGGTGTTCAGGCCAGACCCTTTAAATCCCACATGGCAAACAGAGGCACAGTTTTGGAGAATTCAGCAAGGTGGTTTAGGGTTTTTTGGGGTTGAGTTCAGCACTGCTTCTCCCATGCTTTCTCTTCTTGAACTAAGTCCAAGTCTATTAACAAAGACAGGAATCTTTTAATGAATCTATTAATAAAGGAAATCTTCCCTCAGGTAGGTTATCTGAGCCGCACAATCATGTACCAGGAATCAAATCTGGGCCAGTTCCCAGATTCAAATCTATATGCACCCCTCTTCACTCCCAGCCTGTTACATGAACTGAGGTCCTTTAATAAGTGTCATGTCTTCAGCGACCCTTTGGGTAGCATGTGACACAAGCCACAAGCCTTCAGCTTTCTGTTCAGAGTGCCACATTTGGATTACCATGAACAAGTTATGCACTTTGATTTTAATCCAGAGAGCCCCTCCTTTGTGCAAGGGCTGCACAGTAGACAGGGGACAGAGACCTTGTCTTCAATGGGTCTTCAGGCTTATTGGGGAGTGGGGTAACACCCGAGAGGGCGAAAATAGTTAAAACACCATTCAGAGCCATTGGGCCCCCCAGGCCAACAGCTACACTTGGCTTAGATACAGGAAATGGTTCTGGTCCCCTCTAGAATGAAGGCCATGTATCCATGAACCTCCATAAGAAGTGGCTTCCCACCTAGGGTTCCCACCCTGGAAGGCATACACAAAAATCTCACAGCTACAAATTTTCACTGCTATTATTTTTATCAGAAATGACATTTCTACAAAATAAATTCTTAGATGAAGTCTGAATATGTAAGAGATAGAGCCCATCGGCTGCAGTTGTGCTAGAGATAAGAGGCCTGGTGACCACACTCTAAGGTACCCGTTTGATGATTCACTCTCAAGACATCTCTGGATGCTGAAGGCTTCATGTAACCAAGTTTGCAAACTTCTATTTGGCACCTTCTGGAATGGTTAACTGATGCCCAATCATATTTTGTTTTGTTGCCACTGATGCACACTAGGGCTTAGATCTCAGAAGATCTTTCCATACCAGACATTTACATCACATGAAGCCATCAAATGCTCTCAGTGCTGTTAAATGTTTGCCTATAGCCGGACTGCGATGTACACCCAGGTGTCAATCACTTTACCAGTTAATTCCATGAGAAAAGTTCTTATCAAACTTTGGAACATTCAGATTCCATGAAAAAAATCTGAAATATTGGAAAGGAAACTGGATGGAAAATTCCGAAACCAGTTTATCCACAAATGTTTACTAACCATCATATACATCCCATCCCTGGTTCATCAATAGAAATGTCCATATCCTGTCCTCTGCTCTAGGAATTGAAGAGGAGACAAGCAACATATACAAGATTCCCACCCTCAAAGCATTGGTGGGCTCTTGAGACAGCAGAATACACACCATGACAGGAAAAAAAAAGTACTCAGTCCTCGTAGTGAGAAATTTCTTGTCAAAAGATTTAAGGTTTCAGATCAAATTGTTGTGTCTTGTGAGTATTCACTGTAATAGCTAAATCAATATCCAAATCTTTAAAGAATAACTTCAGGTATAACCCCCAAGTATAAATTAGCTAATATTGATAGCTAATATTAAATTTATGGTAAATTTCTGCTTAACTGTAGTTTTATCTTGCTGAACTAAGATTTTGTGATGAAGTTGTCAGTGATCAATGCCAATTTTCGAGAATCTGGGAATGACTTAAGAAGGGACAAGTTGCAAGGAAGGGTATAAAAACAGAGTAGCATACCTGTACAGGGACCCACTATGTACAGGGATGGTTTGGCCTGTCACATGTGCCAAGGAAATGTTAGCTAGCCAGCAGCAGTCATTCACACTAGCTGTCCTCTGTCACTGTGAGGTAAGTCTTCAGGTTGCACCTCCACCTTTAGCACACAGGATTTGGTTGTGAGTTGCAGGGCTGTGATTTGAACCCAAGTGGTCCAACCCTTTGGCCATCTTTTAACCTCTCACATCCTCACTTTTCATACGCACAGGAAATGGGGAGTTTCAAAGGAAAACGAAGTTTTCTTTCACAAGAGCAGTGAAAGAAAATTGGTTCCAATAGGCTTTTTAACTGTATTTATTATCACAGGCTTTGGTAATTAGCCCTAGGTCATTTCCTATTTAAGAATCATGGAGTTTCTGAAAAGACATCTGGAACATGCTATTTTAAAACAACTCATTTGAGTGAAATAATGTTTGTCACTCCTCTAGAAAACAAACAATGCTGGAGAAAATCGAAATATATCTTTGAGGACATTGTAGTCAAAGGCAGATGAAATCCGTGGTTTCCTTCAAAGTTCAGATGCCCTATGAGGCTGTGTTTCCCACTCAGGAATACTTCTGGGCCATTCATTTCCTGATGCTTTGATCTCTGCCACCCAATTTTTCACTGTCCTTCTCTCCCTCTGTTTCCAGGGTGGTGCCTTTGGTAAAAGCCTCTGAGGTTGCACTGCCCAGAGGCACAATTATCTGAGTTCCTGGCCATGTCTTGCCCTCCATGTCCCTTGGGTCCTGGTGGTTCTTTGAGTTCCTGTGATTGGGGCCGTCCCCAAAAGAAATGAGCATAGGGTAGCATTCTCCTCAGCCTCAACTCAGGATGTCTTTTCTGAGCCAACAATCATCACTCAGCGACCCTCGCACTGCCTCAGGATGCTGCTCAGATCTCCCCCAGCCTTCCTGAACCAAGCCTTCAGGATAACCGGGCTATGGACACTTGGGTAGGCCACTTGTTCTGTTCATGGACCTGACATCCCAGAGCTCAGGATTTCCTGGAGAATCCCTCTGTGACAGGTCCTCACTCATCAGTTTGAACAGCCAGAAAAGTAAAAGAGGTCCAGGTCACAGCCTTCACTGACAGAGATGGCCTCAACCCCGCATAAGGTTTAAATCAGAGGCAGGACTCACCCAGGCCACCTCACCACCTGCTGTGTTGACTCCACTGCTAACCAGTGAGGGTGACCTCAGGATAGTGATTTCAGCCATGTTGACCTCCATGACCCTGGTGCCTATGTCCTCACAACCTCACAAGGCGTTCAGGATGCAGTGGGCTTGGGTACAGCCAGGTTCTATAATCCGTAGAGGAGGTCACGGCCATGGACAGTGTGTCTGTGTTCCAACAGCTGAGCATCACATGGATTGAAAGTACAGGTTTCAGGTGTGACAGCTATGTTCAAGGTGCAGATAGGTCACTCAGTGGCTCTGACCCCACAGGCACCTTGAGTGAGAGACGTGTAGATGAAGTCCCAGGCCAAGCATGGGGCAGGCACTCAGCAAATATTAGTCTGAAAGGGAAGAGAGAGACTAAGTGACACAGAGACTTAAACCAAGACCTGCAAACTAAGGCCTACAGGCCCAATTTAACCTGCAGCTTGCTTTCATGAATAAAGTTTTGTTGCGATACAGCTGCACCCATTTGTTTGCATGTGTCCATGGCTGCTTTTGTGCAGCAGTGGCAGAGTTGTAGCAAAGACCACATGGCCCACAAAGCCTGAACTATTTACTATGTGGCCCTTTATCAAAAAAGTTTGCCAACTTCTGACTTAAATCAACAGGTAAATCTCTCATGGCTTAACATCTAGGCTTAGGGTCCACCAGGCCTCCATTGCACCTCTCTCTGGGGACACCACAGTTTCATGGATGGACAAGAAGCCATGGAAGAAAGACCTGTAGCCAAGATGAGGGACTATGCAGCAGCCAGTGAGACCCGCTCGGACCAGACCTGGCTAACTGGAGCACACATGAAGTGCCTTGATTCTTGTGACCTGAACTTCCCAGGCTACAAAGGGAGGGTCCCCTTTGTAGTCTTTTCCTTCTCTTGTCCTCTCATCACTCCCTCTGTAAATATACACTCTCGGGGTCCTGCTGCTTCCCAGCAGACAGTCCTTACCTCAACAGGACAGGGGTAGAAAGAACAGCTACACCTTAGACAGATTCTCCTTGAACCTACAGCTGGAAGGCCAGCCAGTTCACCCCTGCCTTCAAAGAACAGCGCTTCTCACTCAGAGCCCAAGCCAAGGGACACACCACTCCACACGCAGCGTCAGGCCAGGTGTACTGCACCTGACCTGTTGAGGCCTCTCCTCTCTTCTCAGGTTTGGAAATGAAGATTCTGGAGAAGAAGTGTGTTCCATTTGGCTAGTTATAAAATGGTGGATTTAGCAAGCTTGTAGTCTGGGAGTCACATTCCATGTACAGGTATTGAACACCTACTGTGTGTCAGGCCCTGGCAGAGGCCCTGAGGATGTGACAGTAGACAAACCAACAGCAAAATCTGAAAGGAGAGCTTACATTCCAATGGGGATGGACAAATGAACATGAGACACATGAGTAAAATGCTCAATTGTCAGACAGTGCTAAATGCTATGGTAGACATTCAAGCCAGGATGAGAAATAGAGAAGGTCAAGGGGTAAGAAGGGGTGCCATTTAAAGAGCATGGCCAGAGAAGTCTCCACTGGGGGAGATGATGTTGGAGAAAGACCTAAAGGAAACCCAAAGACCTAAAGGAAACACAGGAATATCTAAGAGAATATGTAGAAGACAGAGCACATAGCAAGTTCAAAGGCTCTGAAGCAGGAGGAGACTCAGCTGATCAGGAATAGCCAGGAGGCCAGTGTGGCTGGGAGAGAAGTGTTGGAAAGGTAAACTAGGAGATGAAGTTCCAGAAGACAACGAGACTATCTCTCAGCACCTGTTTTAGATGCTGGAATTCCACCATTCTCCTGAGTCCTGGGGCCTCCAAGCCCCCTGCTAGGATGCTCATGACCCTGAGAGGAGAATTTTTCAGCATCTCAGCATCTCTAGCAAGGGGCTGAGAGGAGGGCCCTGGGACAGTGTGGCTTGTGGTGGGAGCTGAGAGGGAAGGAAGGAGATGGTGGAAGCTCCTGAGGAGTGCCTGAAACACAGGAGAGGGGCAGGAAGGACTTCGCCAATGGCCCAGTTTATTCTCGATGCTCCTGAAAGATGCTTTAGTTTTGTGCACACACACACACACTCAGGCTGGCTTTCAGAAGCCTCTCTCATATTGCTAATTGTACCTCTGAGTGAAGCTTTTCTGCAGGACAGTGCTTGGCTCTACAGGGAATGAGTGTGCATGCAGTGCCCCTGGCCCCCAGAACCTGTAGTCTTCAGGACACTCAGGACCCTCGGGGAGCAGCTAGGAGTGTGATGAGGACACATGAGCAAGCCCACAAGGGCTGGAGGAATGTGCATTGGTCCTTCACCCATATTCTGGACCCATGTAAGGTGGGGGTGCTAGCCCAGCAGAGAGCCCAGAGCAGAGGCCTTCTCCCCCTGAGTGCAGGGGCTGGCCCAGCAGGCATGGAGAAGAGAACCTGGAAAGGGTGTGGACGTAGGTGGTCTTGAGCTGCTGCTGCTTCTGAGATCCAAGCTGCCATCTGCCAAGAGAGGGAAGTCTCTGCACCATGCTCAGCTTCACCCAGGCTTCCCTCGCAGAATGAAAGCACAGCCTAGAAATATAGGCATCTCCCAAAATCAGAGGGTGATGAGACCAGCCCAGGCTCCTACAGATCAGGTTAGAACCCAGGATGCTATCACTTCAGTCTCTCCCCAACCCGCCCGTATCAGAGGTGACAATTGATAAGTTCATCAGACAAAAGGGTGTCAGGAAGGTGTTTTCACCTGTTTCATATTTGCATACCATTATGCTTAGTCTGAGGAAATCCAAAGCCACTTAAACACAGCACAGCAGCTCATCCTGAGTGTCTCCTCCCTGCAGATAACATGATCCCAGTGTGGGATTCCAGTTGCTACTTAAGTGAATGACTTGTCACCTCCACTCGAAGGCCCTGCTGGAAGTCTAGCTGCCCGGGCATCTGTTTGTACTTGGAGTGCCTCACTCACATTTACACTTCTGATCTCACTTGGTCCTCCGTGCAGCCCACCAGGAGGAGCGTGCTATTGTACACCTGTTGAGAAGAGGGTCTGGGCCCTCCTACAGCTGGGTGTCCTGAGTGTTCCTGGGAAAGGTATAGGTAACTGTCCCAAGGCCACACCAATAGCAAATAGCAGAGTCAGCACTGCAATTCAGGCGTCTTTTGATTCCACAGCCTCTGTGCCCCACAGGCTCACCTACAGACAGCTAGTGCCCTCCTCTTGATGCCATGTGCTTTATGTGCTACAGTTTTAAGGAGACAAATGGCTTCATGCTTAAACACTGCCTGCCCCACCCACCCCCACCCCCACCAACACCACATGCACATGTCGAAGAGACTGGAATGTCAGTGCCCTTAGAGAACTGGCCTGATTTCAGCTCAGGCCTTTGTGAGCTTCAGACTCATATCTGGGGGTCTCCATTTGCTCCTGAGGGGGATGCATAGGTGCCTTGTCCTGAGCCCTGTCTGCACCAGCTGTGTGCAGATATTTGCCTCACAGGCAGGTGGCCAGCTTGGCTGTGTCTGAGTGCAAGGGCATTATACTTCTCCCAGAAACCCTTTTAACCTCCCCCTCATTCACACTGATGGAAATGGCTCCTTCACCCAGGCTTGCTTCTGATCAGTCTCCCAAGAATTGCTGAGCCCCTTATCAGGCAGTTGCAGGCAGACCTGGTGCTCATCCTGGGTGGGCTTTGTGCTGATAAAATGGGCCTGGGCCCAGCCGCTCACCAGCTGCTTTCTCAGACCTGTCCCCAGGGCCCAACCTCCAGAATAGGGGCAATGAGATACAAGGAGCTTCTTTTCTTTCATACACACCAAAGTGGGTTTCTGGTGGCTACCAGCAATTGGACCTGGGAACAAAGATTTGACAAGGATAGTTGATGGAGAAGAGGACTCTAGAGAAGCCGTAGGACTCTGGACATGGCAGTGGAAACTGTGCTTCCCACGGATGTATCAGGACTATGTGTGTCATTTGAGCCTGCCCAAAATTCCCTGTGAGGCTTGCAGTACTGATCCCATTTTATGAGTAGGACACTGAGACTCGGAAAGGGAAGGTGTTAAGGGGTTTTGTCTAATGTGTAATCAGGTTTGAAGCCAAGTTTGCCGGCCGCCAAAGCACAGCTGCCTTCCTCCCTCCTGAGAGCTCTGACTGGAAGATCAAAAAGCTCACACACACACACACACACACACACACGCACACGCACACGCACACGCACATGCGCATGCATGCACACACACATGCACACACACGTGCACACACACATTCATAACACCACACACGCACATGCACACGCACACGCACACCCCATTTAAAGACAGAAATTCTGCCTTCAAAAGTTAACTCCTTTTATTTTCAGCTTAGGTCACTGTTAAACTTTCTATCTTTAGGGTAGGACAGACCAGGTTAACAGTCTCTGTTTTTGAGCAAGTGACCTTGCCTCTCTTCCCTTAGTTATCCAGTCTGTAAAATGGGCTGGTCGTCTCTGCCTCACAGAGCTGCTGTGCCCAGTGCCCCCAAGGAACCACAGGACTCCACATGTGGAGAGCACATCACCGCTGCTGGCCACCAGGACTCTGTCACCAGCTCAGCCCCACCCTAAGAGGCAGGTTAGGGCCAGGGGCAGCAGTGAGACATCAGTGGGCCTTTGGATCCAGGTCTGGATGTGAATCCTGACTATGTCCTTAGCAAGTAATGATATCTCTGAGGCTGAATTTTTTCCTATATAAAAGCAGGGAGGGAAGTCCTGCTGGAAGGGTTGTTTGGGGATTTAAACTAGTGAGAGGTATGACAGATGTGTGGCTGTCCCATGAGAACTAGTTTTGATGAGAAGCATCATCAGTGTGAAAAGATGCAGGGAAAGCCCCAACATGGAGCAGACCTGTAAAAACCAGCCAGCATGAGCCTGGTGACTTCCTGACTGCCCTCCACCCAAGGACTTAGGCACTCAGATTCATAGAGGGCAAGGGCCCTCCAGACGAGGCCGAGACAGCAGCGTCCCCATCGGGTGGGTCAGGCAGTGCCGTGGGGCACCCTGGCTCAGTGACAGGAGCCTCCCCAGAGATGCTGCCACCATGAGATGGCCTGCAAGAAGGGTGCTGAGGAGTGAGGCCCACCTTCAAAGGACCTGCAGGAGGGCCAAAGTAGCTTCTCAGAGCAGACATTATGCTAAGCCTGGTGACAAGGACAGAGAGAGCAGCTCCTGACTCAAATACCCAAGTAGGGTGGTGCAGATGGTCTGCCCTGAGATGGGGAATGAGCTCCAGGCCTCGGATTACAACTGGAATATCCTGAAATATCGAGAAAGGAGCCTCTTTCAGACACCAAGGCAGATAAACGCTGAAGCCAGAGAAAGGGCAGACCGAAGGGAAGGGCAGGAGGGCCAGCCAGGGTGACTGCTCAGGTGAATTGGTGTCTGGGGAAGGCACGAGGGAGGCTTCTCATATCCCTTGCCTGGAATCAGTCAGCATCACGGTCATCATTAGAGTCACAAGACTTATATATGTGACAATTCTCAGCAGTGTGGGGAGATAAATGAAGGAGGTGGGTTTTATTACCTAGCACTTTGTAAGTGCTCAAGTCAGTTGGTTTAGCAATGACTAGAAATGCCTGCTTTCGTAACTACTCATCTGATTTTTTCTGCTGTATTTTACTGGCCATTGAACAATTCAATGAGTTTTTTTTTTTTTGTCAAATATAGTTGACGTACAATAACTACCAGTTTCAGTTTTACAACATAGTGAAAAGAGATCCACGTAACTCACAAAGTGATAACCCCACTAAATCTAGTACCCCTCTTCCCCCTTACATATTTATTACACTATTAACCACCTTCCCCATGCTACACTCTACATCTCTATGTCTATTCTGCAACTATCCATTTGTACCTCTTAATCCCTTTGTCTTTTTTGCCATCCCCCAAACTCCCTCCTATCTAGTAGCCCTCAAAATATTCTCTGTATCTTTGAGTTAATTTCCACTTTTTTTTTGTTATTGTTTATTTTGTTCTTTAGTTTCCATATATATGTGAAAGCATGTGATATTTGTTTTTCTCTGTCTGACCATTTCATTCAGAGCAATACCCTCTAGGTCCACCAAGGCAATATCTTTTTCCATCCCCTTCCTTTTAGTCTGAGCATCTTTTTATCTAAAGTGAGTCTCTTATAGACAGCATATGTAAGGGTCTTGTTTTCTTATCTATTCAGCCTCCCTAGCTTTTGGTTGGAGCACTTAATTCTTTTCAATTTGAGGTATTTATTGATAGGAATGTAGTTATTACCATTCTTTATTCCTGTTTTTGATACATGTTTTTTCTTCTTAAAGGAGTCCCTCCAACATTTCCTGTAATACTGGCTTGGTGGTGATAAATTCCTTGAGCTTATTTTTGTCTGGGAAGCTCTTTATCTGTCCTTCAACTCTAAATGATAGCTTTGCTAGATAAATTATTCTTGGTAGTAGGTCCTGGGTCTTCATCACATTGAATATTTTGTGCCAAGCCCTTCTGTTGTGCATAGTTTCTTTTGAGAAATCAGCTGTCAGTCTTATGGGTGCTCCCTTGTAGGTAACTAACTGCTTTCTCTTGCTGTTTTTAAGATTCTCTCTTTGTATTTAATCTTTGGCATTTAAATTATGATGTGTCTTGGTGTGGGCTTCTTCAGGTTCATCTTTTTTGGGATTCTCTAAGCTTCCTGGGGTTGTATGTCTATTTCCCAGGGGAAGTGTAGATGCATTCAATGAGAACTTCAACACAGAGATAAAAAACACAAAAATGGAAGTGGAAATTATTAAAGGAAACCAGTCAGAAATGAAGAACACATTATCTGAGCTGAAGAATATATTAGATGGGATAAATGGAGTGGATAAAGAAGAGAATTGAACCACTGATATAGAGAATGGGGAAGCCAAGGACCCTCAATCAGAATAGCAGGAAAAAAGAAGCCAAGACCATAATAATAAATTAAGGAGCTTATGGGACACTATTAAATGTAAAAATAATATCCATGTCGTGGGGGTAAATATAGGAAAACAAGACATTGAAAAGCTAGTTGAAGAAATAATGTTGGAACGTTTCTCTCATCTAGTGAAGGAAATAGACATATAACCCCAGGAAGCTCAGAGAGCCCCTAAAAAGATGAACCCAAAGAGGCCCACATCACCTACTGTGTGCTGGCCACCTTGCAAAATGCTGGAACGCCAGGAGGAAGATGATACCACCTCTCCTGCACCCCAGAGCCATTCTGACATGTTTTATGAGTCTGTCTGCAGTGACAGGAGGTCACTCCTCCTGGGAGGTTAGAACAGACATCCCTTGTGGGTAGAGTTAGGCCAATGTGGACTGATGTGTAGACATTCACCAGACAGGCCAGGAGTGAATATTTCAGGCAAAAAGAACAGCATGAGCCAGAACTGGAGAATGTGAAATAGAGTTGGAGTCCACATGACCTACTAGGGGCTCCCATGGGACAGAAGGTTATGAACATGTTGAGATGAAATGTGGAATGAACATGTGAGATGAAATGTGGAATTCAGGCTGTCTGTGCCTGTGGCTTTGGCCTAGGTCTGGGAAACCCCAGTGCTGTCCTCTGGAAATGTCCCCGCATAGACGGAGAGGAAACTCTCAGTCTGTCTGGTGAGCTGACAAAAAACTGAACAGTCTGTGGAGCCAGCATACTTAAAAAAAAAAGTTTTTAATCTAAAATTCAGCTATAACTGGTGTCCTACATTTTATCTGGCAACCCTAGAAGGATGGAATCTGGGTATCAAGTGATTCTAATGTACAGCCAGTGCTGAGAACCATGAGCAAGAGGCTCCTGCTGCTGCCATGAGTGAGCCCACCCACTCAAGTCCCAGGCCAGGTCCCCAACTGCAAAGACTTCTGAACAGATGGAGCATTCCTAGCCTTAAAAATCTTCAGAAAAGCTTTCAAGATTTCCTTCTCACTCATCCTTTCCACCCATTGCATGGATGCCTTCCACAATGGTGGAAAACCTATTTTTCTATGTACATTTTAAAAGCTGAAACACATCTTAATGTTTAAAGTTTTAAAATTACCTTAAATAATGTAATTGTGGAAGTGATTCGATAATTGGGTATATTTCAATACAAAATAATAAATCATCATTCATAACTCTCCTGTCACTCCCATCACACTGATGTCTCCTTCATCAACTTCTGATTACACTCTTGCCAGAAACTCAAATTCTCTAACCCTCAAGACTCCTAGCCTTGTCTGTTGAGTTCCTGGGGCTCCCACCTCACACACATACCTCCTTCTGCATGTCCAATACTCTCAGCCCGATGGGTCTCTCATTGTGTCATGTTGATCCTTTCTCGGTACCTCCCAAATGCTCTCCTAAACTTGGAAGAGAGAAGCCTCGCCTTCTCTTCATCCCTGTATTATTTCAGAGTTTCTGGAGAATCTCTTTTTCTGTAATCTCTTACCTGCTCAATGCTCACAAGACAAAACTCATCTTCTCTAACCTAATCTTTAAGACACTTAATTGCCCGTTACTCACCAAGTGGATGAATAATAAAGTGATATTAAATGTGATAGAGATGGTAAAAGAAGTAATAAAACAAGGAAAATAAAGAGAGGAGAATAAACAAACTCAAAAAACAAATTCAGTACATATTCGAGGTATGTACTGAATTTAGTTACTCATTTTTTCTTTCTTCTAAAACCATAGCTTTTATATGTTCCTAAACACAATTCGAAATAGTTATTTTAAAGGTGTAATTTTTTTAAAAAAAACTTCATTTGTTTCAATATAAAATTATCCATACTGAAAAGAATAAAATTATTTGAAATTTGTTAGACCATCTGGCTTATCTGAGAGTCCTTCATCCTGATCACTCAAATGGATGCAACCTTACAGCTGGTGAATGTCTTTTTTGTTAACTCTGTTTTCATTCTGTTACTTAGTTTGCTTAAGAACTTAGTATACCAGTCTAACAGAATAAAAAGTTGTGTTTGTACTTACTCTTCTTCCCCTAAAATCATATGTTAGATTTCAAATCCGCTTTTGAAGTGCTAAGATCACTGATAAGGAAGACAGGCAAAGCATCCCGTTTGGGCAGGAATGTGCCATTTCACCATTCCTGTTGGTCATTAAACACTAACCAGTTGTCAGACTTTAACCAGGCAACCTACAAAATTCTAAAGTGAAACAAGTTGCTAAGTTTGTTGGCTTTCTTTAATTAGTCTTCAGGCCATTTATCACTTTCTACGAAAGTAACATTTAATTTAGATAACAGTTGATTTGTGTCATGGGATTTCAACTGACTGAAGAGTTATGCATGTGTTTATGGCTTCTTTGCTTTTGAAATATTAACATTGAGGAAATATCAATCACAAAACCTAAACTGGTCGGGGGCTCGGGAGATGGAGCAGCAGTGCGCTAAGATGATGTATTGGGACTTATATAGAGTATCTCCATCAACCACAAAAACAGGGGAGGGTGGAGTGAAGGGGTTGAGGGTGCGGGGAACTAGTGAAGAAAATGGCTTTCCTCTCCAAGCACAAAGACAGCACAAGGGCTTGAACCAGGAGTGAGCAACTTCCTGGCTCTGTTGCCTGCTGCAAAATGAGGTGAATTGATGACTTCCTGAAGCCCCTTTCCTGCCCTGAAACCCCGAGGAGAAAGGAGGGTTAACAGCACAGAGGGAAGTGCTTAGGAAGCCCAACTGTTCCAGAAGATAAACAAGCACTTTCTCTCCCCAAGTCACAGAAACTGGTCCTCTGAGCCTTCCCACCAGGGACCTTGCATCCAGAGGTGCTCTGTGTGTGGGGTAAGGGGGTGGTGTGTGTGTGTGTGTAGGAGCTATTCTTAAATAAATGAGAATGATAGGAGGAGCTTCTGTGCATTAGGCACTGCCCCCTGGGAGCCATACAGGTGCATCCTCTCTACAGATGAGTGAACTGAGGGTTAGAGAGGGTCTCAGGGAGTCGAGGCTTACACTGCATTTCTGGCATCACAACCCAGACTTCCCACGTGGTGTATCAGGATTCCTCTGGAAGCACTTTAAGACGATTTCTGTAAAGAGCAGTTTATTGATGTACTTCTGCCCTACTGTCACTACTGCCTCAGCAGTTTTCTCCCAATACGTAAATCAAAATGACCCCTCTTTTTCCTAGCACGCTTTTCGACCACAGCTCCAGCAGAAAACAAAATTACAGTGGTATCCCTCACAATATCATCTAACGTGTGTTGTGTATGAACTCACACCACACAGACTATACGTATCATCTCATGTCATCCTCACAATCGCCCTGTGAGGTGGGTTCTCTCATGGTCCCATTGCACACATAGGAATAGTGAGGCTCAGCACTCTCCACCCAGGGCGGGAGAAGACAGCACCTGGTGTGGCTCCGCACTGGCTGGGAAGAGGAGGAAGGACACGTGCTTCCTGCTCCTGTGGTGCTCCGTCCTGCAAGAATCCTTCACGGCATCTTTGCCTTTTCCATCCCTAAACTGGAGGTTTTGTTGTCTCTGGGTCACTCTGGCCTCCCCTTAGTATGTCCTGTGGGGAAGTACTTCTGTCTGTCTTTAGAATGCAAGCACTAAATGTCCTTACCTGACAAGCTCTACCTGAGGCTTTGAACTGGTATCTGAGGCTACACAAGTCCCCTGCCACCTCCTGCTGTCCTCACCATCCTGCTGGCTTTCCCAACAGGACATGGGACTCTGCAGTTTCTGCCTGTCAAACCCAATGAAGGAAGGAGAAAAACATTTTCTGCCTCCTGTTTGCCAACTGATGAGCCTTCTGGAAACCTAATAACAAAGCATGGCTAACTAAATCATCATTATTTACACATGCAGCCTGATCGAGGACATTTAGTCATGTAATTAGGTACCTAATTATGCTGAAAATGCAATTATATGATTGTTTAAGTGAATTAAGTCCTCCAGAGAGGTGGTAGGGATTAATGTACATGATCCAGCTGAAGAGCAGGGCCCACGGAGGGCATATCATTGTGACCCTGGCTTCACAGGTGTCAAGTGGTGTATGCTTGAACCACAGATGTGAGCACACATGCACATGCATGCATGCACAGGCAGGAATGTACACACATACATACACACACACGCACAGATGCATGCACACACGCATACATGCAACACACACATAGGATGCCGGCTTTACCTCTGTGTCCCTGGGACTCTACAAAGGCCTGCTGCATACCAGGGACTTAATAAATGACAGCCATTAATATCATTGGAAGCTCAGGGTGCCCCTGTGGAGTGACTGTTTAATAGATGACTTCAGTCTTAGGGAGGTTATTTATTTAACATGTGAGATGCAGGTGTCTAGAAAAAAATGTTGCTAAAAGGGTTAGTTGGGACCTGTCAGGAGCACAAAGTGGAGATGGTGGCCACTTCTAAGACAGTGTTTGTTACTCCTTTCACCTAAAAGTACCTTCCTTCCGAAAGCACACATTGTGTTGTTCTTCTTGAGACATCGTCTGTACCATCTCTCTCCATCATCATCCTGTGCTGTCAAGACATACAGTGAACTTATCTCAGTTCTTCCGTTTGCCACCAACCACCAATTCCTGCAGTCATACACTAGAACAGGATGTTACCCGTGACTTCCACGGTCTTCATTTCGATCATCCTGCTCTCTGACCACCTCCACCATTTCTAGGACACGCCCGCACTGACTTCACATCTCCACTCTGGCAGTTCCTCAGGGGTACCTCAGATTCAGTGACCTGACCACTTCCCACTGTCTCCCACCCTGCATTTCCTCACTTCCTCCCCTGTACATCTTAGATTCCAGAGTCCAGTGTTACGGTCCCTCATATGTCCCCAACACCTGTCAGCAATCCCTAGAAAATATATTCAAATCCCACCATTTCCCATCTCTTCCACTGAAGTCCATTCACTTTCCTCTGGACTTTACCATGAGCCCCCAGCTCGTCTTCTTCCTCTGCACAGCAGCCAGGATAATCCTGTCAACATGTGCTCAGAATCCTTCCTATGGCACATTTGCAGCTCAGAGTAAGTGCTGAGCGTGGACAGTGCATTCAAGACCCTCATGATATGGTCTCTGTTAATTCTCTGTGTCTTCTACAGCTCGCCATGCTCACTTCACTCTGCCATACTGGTCTCTGTTTGCTCTGTAAATATACTGGGTTACTCCCACCCCAGGGCCTTCGCATTTGCTCTTCTCTCTGTCTGGAATGTTCTTCCCCAGACATCTACATACTTCCCTCCGTTGCCTTCCTCAGGTCCTATTAAATGCTCTCTTCTTTGTGACTCTACAACTCCTACCCACAGTCCCTGTCCTTTGTTCTTTGCCTTTAATTTGTCTTAGCACTGTCTAGCATACTACATAGCTTATTTACTTCTCATTTTTATTGTCTGTATTCCTTCCTCAGATTGTAAATTCTAGGGGGACCAAAACTTTCAGCTCTTTTGTTTTTGCTGTATCTCCAGCTGTTTTTTTAGTTGAGTGAATAGATGACCTCTCTAACCATTTCTCCTTCTCCCCTAATGGCCCGGGCATGGATAAATAAATACAGCTCTCTTCCCTCCTGTATACCTGAAGTCAAACAGCTGACCATAGCTGGAAATGCACCCCACTCACACACGCACACACTCACACACACTCATCCTGACTGGTCCCACCTTGGTGCCATGATCACAAACCCAAACACACTATCCAGCAAACACACTATCCAGCAAACACACTATCTCTCTACTCAATTCCTTCTCCCACTTCCTTCTCTCCAGGCACTGGTATTCCAAGGAAGGCTTCAATTCAGCTTATTTCACTGAAAGAGAAGTATTTGAAACAATAGCAAGTATGGACATTTTTAAAGGAGTTTTTCTCTAAAGGGGGGTAGAGAAAAGGAATGGGAGGTTGAGGGAGACAGTGTCAGGAGAAGTTTTTCTTTAAGTTTAGGTGATCCTCCAGAGGGAGACAATTTGTTGGTACAGGAGAGAGGGGAGATCTCAGTGGTGAGCTTTATGAGTCTGTGAGAGGAGGTGGAGTCTAGGGCACACACGGAGGTCTTGAGGGGCACAGGGCAGCCATGGATAGTGGAAAGTCTGTGACTGGGCCACCCAGTGCTCCCTGATGCACAGCACAGGCCCCCAGACACCGCTCTCTCTGGTGTCCTTCTGGCTCACTATTTCTTCTCAGTCTCAGATGCCCAGCCCTCCAACTCTCCAGGCCCCACTTGTCTAAGGCCCAGGGCTCAACTCTTGCTCCTCTTCTTCTCCATTCACACTTGCTGGGATTTTGTCCCCACCTATGGCTGTGAAAGCCATCAAGATGCTGGAGACCCCTCAGCCAGGTCTCCAGCCCCTACTTCTCCCCTGAGCTCAAGGCCCTATGTCCAGTGGCTTACACTGCACCTGTGCTTCCCCTCTAATAGGCTCCTCCTGAGCATGACATGTCCTGTACCCAACAGTGATCCTCACCCCCATCAGACCTTTTCCCCCAAGCAACCTCATCCATCTCGATCAGGTCTAAACCTGACACTTTTGTTGCACATTTCACATCTAATCCATCAGCAAATTCTGCTGGCCTCACATTTCAGGTTCATCTTCAATCTTACCATTCTCATCACTGGCATCACCACAGTCTTAGTTCAAGCACTCTGCTGGACCATGGCCATCGCCTCTCCCATCTTTACCCGGAGCAGCCAGAGTGAAGCTCCTCAAACTTACACAGTTTATACAGCCCCTGCTGGAGATTATCCCTGACCCCTCATCCCTCTCAGAGGAAGACCTTGCTTCTCACTGTGGCTGGAGGCCCACACCGTCCAGTCTGTCGTGCTCATATGCACCTCTTAGCACTTTGCTCTTTGTTTGCTCTGCTATGGCTACATGGTCATCTGACTCACCAGGAACACCAGCCTGCCCCAGTCTGGCCTTCCTACTGGCTTATGTCTTTCCGGAACACTCTTCTTTCAGATATCTGCAGGGCTCATTCCCTCCCTTATCTCAGACACTATTAGTCTTTTGTTGCTACTGCAACAGAATACTGTAGTCTGGGTGGCTTAAATGACAGACATTTATTTCTTATAGCTCTGGAGACTAGGAAGTCCCAAATCAAAGCATCAGCAGATTCAGTACCTGGTGAGGGGCCTCTTCCTGATGCGTAGATGGCCATCTTCTCATTATATCCTAATGTGGTGGAAGAGCTGAGGAAGCTCTCTAAAGTCTCTTTTCTAAGGTCAGCAATCTGTTCGTGAGGACTCCACCCTCAGCCTAATCACCTCTCAATAGCCTCCTAACTCCATCACATTGGAGGTTAAGTTTCAACATGTGAGACTTGGGAGAATACAGTCTATAATACAGTCCAGATGAGAGCTCCTCTGAGAGGCCTCCTGGACCACCCTCTCTGAAAAGGCGTGCCCTCTCTCCCCTTTCCTTTTCTTAATATCTTCATAGTGTTTATCACCATTTGGCCTTACTTCATGGATCCACATTTTTTACTCACTGTCACCCACTTTTTTCTCTAAAATAGAAGCCTGTGAGGGCAGGGCTTTGCATTGTCCACTGTTAGATCTTAAGGCTCTAAAATGGGAACACAATAGGCCCTTGGTAAACTTTTATTGAATGGATAATTCTGGAATGAGTTTTGGAATCAGATCCCATTCAAATCCCACCCATAACCACTGTGTGACCTCGGGCAAGTTACCCAACCTATTTGGGCCTCAGTTTCCTCAACTATAAAGCAAAAGGATTTTCCAACACCCATCTCAATGATTCTTGTGAGGAAAATTGAAAATATACATGCAATTGTAAAGTGAGCCCCCAAATGGTGGCATTACATCATTATCCACGCCAGGAAAGGAGAGTTTCAGTGGGAAGAGAGCACCTCAGGCAGTAGGGGTCACTGGGAAGTGGAGGCCAGAGGGGTGGCCCAGTCCTCAGGGTATGAATGGGAGAGCAAACAAAGGCCATGCAGACAACTTAGAGGGCAGGGTCCTGCTTTCAGGGGAGTCTGGGAGAGGTGACATTCTCTTCGTATAAAGCTTCAGAGGCAGCCAGATGTTCAGAGCCCCCTCAGGGAGAGGCCTTATAACATTGGCCTCTGTTCTATCTAGAGAAATCAGGTCCTTGGTCCCCATGCTTTTCCCCACCCTGAACTCAGTACTGAGGAAAGCACCGCTAGCGCATCTCCAGGTCAAGCAGTCCTTCTGGACCTCCACATCTCACTAAGAGAGGCTTGGCTGATCCTTAGAGAAGTATCTTTCCATCAAGCCCAAGTCTTTCCCACCATGCAACATGCTTGATGCTATGCTGTGACCCAATAGTCACAGACCCAAGATGCTCACAGTCCTGCCAAGAGTGCTTTCATCTCTTCTTATGGCTAATATTCCATTGTATATATGTACCACAGCTTCTTTAGCCAATCATCTATCGTAGGACACACTTCGGTTGCTTCCATGTCCTGGCCACTGTGAATAATGTTGCTATGAACATCGATGTGCAAATATCTTTTTGGATATGGGTTTTTAAATCTTTTGGGTAAATACCCAGTAAAGGGATTGCTGGATCATATAGTAGATCAATTCTTAGTTTTTTGAGGAACCTCCACCCTGTTTTCCATAGTGTAATAGTACCAATTTGAAGTCCCACCAGCAGTGTATGAGGGTTCTCATTGAGCATCTTTATAACCAGTATTTTGAACTCTGCATCTGTTAGGTTACTTGACTCCATTATATCTGGATCTCTGTTCTGTTCTCTCATATGGCTTCTGCTTCTTTGTCTTCCCATTTTGGCTGACTTTTCATGTCTCTTTCTATGTACTAAGCAAAACTCCTAAGTCTCCAGATCTTATTAGTGTGGATTTGTGAAGTAGGTATCCAGTGGCACAGTCCTGAGAGGGGTTCAACTAACTGCAGGTCAAATTTAGCCCCAGCCTGTGCCCCTCTGGGGTCACCTGTTAAGAGTCAGCAAGCAATCCACAGATGCTGTGCTTATGGTTGCCTCAAAAGGCCACACCAGAAACCGAGGCCAGCTGCCTCCAGTGTTGAGTCTAGGCGCTATTTAGAAAGGAGCACCTGAGGACACACCTGGATATGGCTTGGGTGGGGCCACAAGTTGGAGGAGGCAGGGTTTCAGGGAATCCTCTGGACGGAGCGACCTCTGTTATCCAGTTTGATGAAGTCAGGGCTTTGGCGGAGCTGTGTCCCTGCGCTGGGAGAGGGGAGGGCTCAACGGGGAACAATGGATAGTGCTGGCACTTTTATACAGAGCAAGTCTCGCCTCGGCCCTCATTCCGACAATGTCTCCCTGTAAGTCCCTGGTGCCCCCTGCACACAGCCGAATCGGCATTGGTGCTCAGAGCAAGCAAGTCCATCATCTCGAAAATCCACTTGGGGATGTGGCCCCTTTAAGAGGCCTCTGCCACTGCTGTAGCCTCCATCCCACTCAGCCTCTAGAGACCCGGCAGCCCTTGCATCCTTACCTTCTACCTTCTGCTGTTGCAGGGTGATTTCTTACATTTCTCCCTAGTTGTATGGCTTGTTCCTCTAGATCCCGGGTGATTTTTCCTTGCTGCTGCTCCTTGTTTCCATCATTGATTTGGTCGCCAGAGGAATGAACAGAGCTTCTATCATCTACGCCATTTTTTTCCCCTCTCCCTGGGCATATGCTTTCTAAATGCCACCATATATCAGATTGTTTTTGAATGTCCAAAACAACAGATACTGCTCTTTTAAATCTCTTGTAACTAATTTTTCTGGTTAGGGTTGAAACAATGACATTCAGCCTTCCTGCCTTTCCTTCAGTAATATGAAGCAGAAATCCATAGTCAAACACAGAACCCTAACATTTAGAGAACAATGTCCATATTACCCACTCTGGCTCTAGAAAGTCATGTCAGAAGTGTGTGGTTTGCTGTCCCCACAAATGCCTGCTATGGGGCTCATGACAGGTAGAGGATGGGTAGCTGCAACTAAGCTGATGGTTGTAATTGTTAGAAATTAACTGTAATTTATCAGCCAAGCTGTTATGGGCAATGAAGTGTCTGTGTTGTGGAAGTCAGGATCTCAGTAGAGAAGAGGGCCCACATGACAAATTACCTCAAACCTCAGTAGAGGATTGAGGGCCCCAAGAAGTTGAAGGTCAGGGTTTATATGGGCCATAGGGTTTTTTGTTCTCCTTCTGTCCCTCCCATCTCAAATGGTGTGAATTCCTTGCTCCTCCTTCAGACGCTCCTACTCTGAGCTGGGACATACAAAGTGTGTGCCTGCAGATGGGAAGTCATAACACCTGTGAGGAGGGAATTCTGAGGGTAGGCCTATTCCCAGTTACCTAATTTTCCCCATATTAGTTGAGTGCTCCCAGAGAAGGTCATATAATGGCCATTTGCAGTTAACTAACGGGGACCAGGAGAAGAGAAACGGGTGTGTGGGAAAAGGGGAGTGAGGAAGGCACCAGGCACTGTGAGGTCTCTTGCCTGCCTGTCTGGCTTCTGACCCTGGGGGACTGAGGGAGGCCGCACAAGCCTGCCAGACCCCTGGTTGTATATTTTCTTTTGCTGAGCTGGTCTCTAGGCCTTGTTCATCATTCATTATCCTTTTCCCTCTGGCCCATATCTACCTATCTACTGACCCTGTCAAAGCTGTTTCCTGGGAGCTGCAAATGTTCAAATAAACTCCAGCATTACAAAAAACAGTAGTCACTTTAGACCGTTTCTGCCAGTATAATTATTGTCTAACTGGAGAGATAGATTCCTGTTGCTTCTTACTCTACCGTCTTCCTTGACATCACTCCTGACTTATACTTTAAAAGAATAGCTCTGGTTGCTATATTGAATGTGGAGTATATGGTAGATAGAATGGAAGTATGAACACCAATTAGAAAGTTATGAATGCAGGTGGGAGACTTGCGTGGTGACTTGCATCAGAATTGTAACAGGGAGATGATGATAACTTTCAAATTCTGTATAAATTTAGAAAGTAAAGCCAAAGGATTTCCTAATAGATTGAACATGGGGAGATAAAGAGAACGAAAGAGATAAAGGAGTCAAGGTTAATGTCACGATCTTTGATTGATATAACTGGACGGATGAAGTTACCATCAACTAAGATGGAGGAAATGTCAGGAGTTCAGTTTTAGCACAGAGCCTTAGATGTCTACAGGCACACCTTGAAGATATTACATGTTCGGTTCCAGGCCACTGCAATAAAGCAAATATCACAATAAAGCAAGTCGCATGAATTTTTTTGTTTCCTAGTGCATTTAAGTTATGTTTACACTGTATGGCAGCCTATTAAATGTGCAGTAGCATCATGTCTAAGAAACAGCATACCTTAATTAAAAACATTTTATTGCTAAAAATTGCTAACCATCATCTGAGTCTTCGGTGAGTTGTAATTTTTTTGCTGGTGGAAGGTCTTGCTACAGTATGATGGCTGCTGAAGGTTGGAGTGACTGTGACAATTTCTTAAGATGACAATGAACTTTGCCACATCAATTGACTCTTTTTCTCATGAATGACTCTCTAGCACGTGATGCTGTGTGATAGCATATTACCCACAGGAGAGCTTTTAAAATTGGAGTCAATCCTCTAAGCCCTGTCTGTTGCTTCTTTGTCAACTAAGTTTATGTAACATTCTAAATCCTTTGTTGTCATTTCAACAATCTTCATAGTATCCTCACCAGGAGCAGCTTCCATCTCAAAAAAAAAAACACTTTCTTTGTTTATCCATAAGAAGCAACTCCTTACCTATTAAAGTTTTATCATAAGATTGCAGTAATTCAGTCACATCTTCAGATGCTACTTCTAATTCTAGTTTTCTTCCTATTTCCACCACATTTGCAATTGCTTTGTCCACTAAAGTCTTGAACCTCTCAAAGTCATCTAATTGGATTAGAATCAACTTCTTTTAAACTCCTGTTAATGTTGATATTTTGACCTCTTCTCGTGAATCACAAATATTTCAAATGGCATTTAGTATGGTGAATCCTTTTCAGAAGATTTTTAATTTATTTTGTCCATATCCGTCAGAGGAATCGCTACCTGTGGCAGCTATACCCTTACAAAATGTATTTCTTCAATAATAAGACTTGAAAGTTGAAATAACTCCTTGGTCTTTGGGCTGCAGGATGGATGTGGGTTATCAGGTAGGAAAACAACATTAATCTCAGTATACGGACCCATCAGAGCTCTGGGGTAACCCAGTATGTTGTCAATATCGGCAATATTTTTAAAGAATTTTTTTTTCCTGAGTAGTAGATCATAAAATTGGGCTTAAAATATTTAGTAAACTATGATGTAAGTAGATATGCTGTCATCCCATTTTTGTTGTCACTTATAGAGCACAGGCAGAGGACCCTAGCATTTCTGCAATTGTAAATGAGCATTGGATTTAACTTAAAGTTATGAGCTGTATTAGCCCCTAATAAGGGAGTTAGCCTGGCCTTTGAAACTTTGAAGACATTCTCCTCTCTACCTGTGAAAGTCCTAGATGACATCTTCTTCCATTATAAGGTTGTTCTGTACACATTGAAAATGTGTTCGTTAGTGTAGCCACCTTCATTAATTTTTATCTTAGCTAGATCTTGTGTGTAACTTGCTGCAAATTCTACATCAGCACTTGCTGCTTCACCTTGTACTTTTATGTTATGAAGATGCCTTCTTTTATTAAACCTTATGAACCAACCCCTGCTACCTTCAAACTTTTCTTCTACAGCTTTCTCACCTCTCTCAGCCTTTATAGAATTGAAGAGAGTTAGGGCCTTGCTCTAGATTAGGCTTTGGCTTAAGGAAATACTGTAGCCAGTTTGATGGTCTATTCAGACCACTAAAACTTTCTCCATATCAACAATAAAGCGGTTTGCTTTATTATTTGCATGTTCACTAGAGTAGCACTTTCAATTTCTTTTAAAAACTTTGCCTTAGCATTCACCATTTAGTTAACTGGTGCAAGAGGCCTAGTTTGTAGCCTGTCTTGGTTTTTCACATGTCTTCCTCACTAACCTAATCATTTCTAGCTTTTGATTTAAAGTGAGAGGTTAGTGACTTGTTCTTTCACTTGAAGACTTAGAGACTATACTAAGGTTATTAATTAAAATAACTTTCAATTTTTCTGTCTCAGGGAATAGGGAGGCCTGAAGAGAGGGAGAGAAATTGGGGGACAGCTGGTTCCCATCTGAATTGTTTTTCTCCAGTTATGTTCAGTTGCATTGAGGGTTGGATCTACCTCGTATTGCAGTTTTTGTCAGGTGAGTATAATGAAGCAAAAGAGAGGCAAGAAAGTTGAGGATGTGAGCAAAGAGGTGATTCTAATGAATAACCATAAGTTAAAGATGATTAAATAGGAGAGGACATGAAATGAGTAATGGAAATTTGAAGAATAGCAGAAAAATAGATCAGAAGTCTTAGATGCAAAGGATTGCTGGAGGTGTTACAATAAAGAATTGATCTGGAAAGATAGGAGGTCTATCCAGAGAGTGGATGAGCGATTATGAAGAGTTTACGATTACTAAAAATAACAAGGTAGGGAATGACCCTGAGAACACATGACTAAGGGAGGGTGAATAACAAGCTCATTCACAGAATAATGGTTTGTTTACTTCTCTTGCCAACTCAGAGCTTGAGACACAGTAGGCATTCAATAAACATCTATTGAATATGCGGGAATAATTGACAACTACCTTCTTAGTAAATTTGATTAGTTTCCTGTCTTCTCTGTTCCATCCCATTTTCTCTTATCTCAGGATTGCTCAGGCAAAATTGTTTTAGATTAAAGAGAATTAGCTTAGGTGATCCTTGGCACAACTGCGAACCTACAAAATTTCTAATAGTGGCTCTTGCTTTTCTTTCAGTGCATATTTAACACCTTCATATGCTGAGACATCTAGGGTCCCAGGTGGTCCCACTGTTTCCTGCATCTCCTCCAACACCCCAAACCTGCTCTGGGAAAGGAATAATATTGTTCATTTTACTTTAGAGTAAATAACTCACTGTTTTCTCTCTAAAGAAAGGATACATTTTATTTAGAGGAATAAAAGGTTTGGGCCCTGTGGAAACATGACCAATTTCAGGAAGGCAGAAAATGGTGTCTAGGGTCAGAATTTCTATTCGCGAAATCAGACCAGTAAGGCACAGCTGCCTTGCCAGTCTTTGCCCTGGATAGGCATGGGTGGGGTTATTGGGTCAGCGGGAAAGTCTTGCCAAAGACCAGTCTGCTTCCCTTTCTTCCTCTGTTATGAGAACACAGGCTGCAGTTCTGACAGGGAAATCCCAAAGTGAGTAAGGACCCCAGTACAGAGAGGAGAGGGTGAGAGATGCCTCACATGCCCTGCACCTGGGGGAACACCTCCCCATCTATACTTATTTCTGGGAGGCTGGCACCATCACTCTCCAATGGCTCTAAAAGGATGGATGCCTGTGAGTTGGGCCAAGGTCCAACAGTAATGATTCTGTCATTTTTCCCCTTTAATTTCTGTTTTAACTTTATCAAAGTATAATTAATGCACTATATTTAATTAGTTTTATTGAAGTATAATCTACAAGCTGTATACACCATATACACATTTCAAGTTCAATAAGTTTTCAACACCCCAATCAAGGTATAGAACATTGCTATCGCTCCAGAAATTTCCCTGTACTCAATTCTCCCCTACCCCCACCACAGAAAACCATGGCCCTATCTTCTGATACTAGAGATAAGGTTTGCTTATTCTGAAATATTATATGAATGGAATCATACAATATGTCCTCTTTAGGGTCTAGCTTCTTTCATTCAATACAATGGCTTTCGAGATTCATCCATATTATTGCTTTTTTTATGCTGATTAGTATCCCATTATAGGGACATACCACAATTTATTTACCTCTGCTCACTTGTTAATGGCCATTTGTGTTGTTGGCTTTTTTTTTTCAATTTTAAAAATAAACCAGTAGTTAAGCTTCATTTAGTACCAGGCACTGAGTTAGGCCTGGAGATACTGACCACCATTGTCATTCACAACTGGCAGGAAACATAGAGTTGATAGATAGAATTCTGAACATTTATCCCCCATATATTGTATTTAGCCCAGATTCTTTGCATCATCTCTGTGGGCAAGCTCAGGTAGATGGCAGGACAAATGGCTAGACAGCCAGTGAAGTGCGATGGGATAGCCACAGAAACTTGACTTGCCTGCTTGCTGTGGGATTCTGTTTATTTTGAACATTTGAGTTTGTGTCAGTGGTTTTTATATCAGTATTAATGTGGTTGCCCCAATTTTAAGCTGGAATGGGGTTACTCAGGAGTTCTTGGTGATCTGTCAGATGGCAGATGAACTAAACTAGTTTGGGGCTCACTAATTCATAGAGGCAAGCTTTGCAGAGGCTACCAGAGTGGGGTCACATTTGTCTAGGACTCCAGCCCCATTACCCCTGTCTAATAATGTACAGCGATCACTTACTGTCACTTTGAAGAACATCAGAACTTGATATGCTTCATCAGAGCCACGCTGAACACACCTTAAATTCTCCATCCCAATTATATGCAGCCTGTTAGAAAAATAAAGCTAAGCCCTGCATTTTTTGAACAACATGATCTCCCAAATGAGAGTTGACCACTTCATCTGAGGCTCGAGGGAAGTAACAGCCAGATCTGTGTTCTCAAAGATAAAAGTGTCTGACTGGGCCTTAGGAAGAGACCACAATTTTCCCAAATTGTGTGTTTTGTACTTTAAGGAAGATTTAAGGGGTTTTTAAGGGTAATATTGACAATGCAGGAGTTTCACATGATATAACATGCTGGCTTGATAGAAGATGCTATTCTACAAAGAGCCCTTTCATTTACAAACACCCTTAGCCTTTTCTTATTTCATTTGATCTTTACATCCACCTTATGAGCAGATGAGGCAACTATTGTTATCCCATTTTGCAAACAGGGATACTAAAACACAGAGGAATGAGCAGGGCTGGGACCAGGGTGAGCAAATGACCAGTCATTGCAAGTATAGTGTGGGATCCTGTCTTTACTTAAAATGTTGATGGTTTATTCATGATGGACTTTTTGCATTAACTTTCAATTTTTAAATATTGTGTTAAAATGTTATTTATCTTGTTTACTGAATCTTATGCACCTCAGGCTAGTGCCTTAATTGCTTTTTTTCTAGTCATGGCCTATAGGCTGAATTATTAGCTTGACTCCTATGAAGTGTCATTTATCACAGGTCGAAAGGGATGAATGTCAATAATTTCCTATGCTTCAACCTAATGGATCCTCCCAGGATGGAGTCCTGAGCGCCCACATGGGTCTCCGTGCTACTTGTGACCACTTCATTATTCTGCACAGGAGTCCTCAGCCTGGCTGTGCATCAGAACCAGCCATGGGGCTGCTATTAAACCCAGAGCCTCAGGTTGGAGGCAGGGACTGGCATGTGTGTTTTCAAAAAGCTCCACTGGTGTGAACCTCTGGATTATAGCTCCTGGATTTAACTGGGGGTAGGGGCAGGGGATTCTGGATTTGAATTCTGGCACTTTCTAACCACAAGATCTAAGGCAAGTCACAAGTTGCTGTGAGTGTTGAGTAATGTATAGAAATGTCTAGTACAGTGTCTGGCACCTAATAAACCCTGGATAACAGTTAATGGTTCTATGAACTATTACTGTATATTGAGGTTCAGAGAAGTTAAGTAAGTTACCCAGGGTCACACAGAAAGCTAATAAAAGATCTGGGGTTGGGTCCCAGGTCTGTCTGGCCCCACAGCCAGAACCAAAACAATTACACTTGACATCCACTAAATGTTTTCTCCAAGGATGGTGGCACTAGGTAATTAGCGCACAGTATTTTCCATTCAGCCCCTTCCCCACCCCTACAAATGAGAATACCCCCAGTCAGAGCTGACCAGGCAGAGAGAAGAGACAGCGTGTTGCCTAAGTGAGTGTGTTCCTTTGTTTGAGGGATTTTCCTCCTGCGGGAGAAGCCCGCTGAAACCTCCCATTATCTTACGTGGTCCACCAGAGCTACCAGCTGCCTCTATTTTCTTACTTCTAGTTCTTTTCTTTTAACCTTTTCTGTCCTGGCTTCTTCTCGTAGTCCTTAGCCAAAACCAGAGACTTCCTGAATGTTGAAATTGTGGGTGCCCTTGGAGACCTCTGTCTCATGGGACACTGCCAGTAACTCACTTTCCTGAGTTTCTTTTCCCTTTTTCTTTCTGCTATGCCGCAGGGTAAATAAAGTGACTTAGCCAGCTTAGCATCATTGCCTGCCACCTTTCTTCACCTCTTACATTCCGAATGGCCCAGAAGTCTTTGGTTCCCTGCTCCCAATCCATCCCGCGTCTGTGAGGCTACATTTGCCATATTTTCTTACATGGAGGCCCTTGCCTTGTCTTACTCTCCCGATAAACCTGTGCTCATCTCTTTAAATTCGGATCTGATGGTAGTATTCCCATCCCTGTGGTATTGCCATCCCCGCCCCCAGCCTCCAGGCACTCAGCAGATTTACAATATCCCCAGTGAAAACATTAGCTAATGATAGTGCTCATTGCCCACTAGGGTGCCACCGTGCATAATTTAATTCATTTAATACACCTAACAATTATTAACTTCTCTCCTATTTTACAAATGAGTAGAGTAAGGCACTTAAAGCTTAAGTCACTTACCCACAGTTACATAGCTGCTATGTGGAAGAGGTAAACTTTGAATCCAGGTGTTTGAGCTCCATGTCTTAACCACTGTGCCATACAACCTCCCTGGTAGGGTGCACCAGCCTGGAAGACATAGAGAAAAGGTTTCTCACTTCAAGTTACTGAGATCTTACTGAGGCCAGAGCACACACACAGCACACACGGAACATGAGAAAACTATAAGGGGAAATATAATTAATTGCTAAAATGGGTGGTATAGAGCAGGCTTCTCCAATAGTAATGTGTACATATATCACCTGGGGATCTTGTTAAACCATTCGTTTGGGTTCAGTCTGTGTGGAGCGTGACCTGAGATTCTATTTAGTAAATTCACAGGTAATGCTCATGCTACTGATCTATGGTCCACACTTTGAGTAGCAAGGATGAACCCCACAAACAGACGAAGGTCAGAGGATGGAGATTTCCATGTGGGCTGGAGATGTCCTGGGGCAGTGAGCTGGGTCTGGGGCGATGGCAGGGTTTGGGTAGCAGAGGTGATAGACAGAAACATCCTTCCACGGGTATTCCAGCTTTCTGCTCTCAGGGGCCTGGGAACAGGGGTGGTTTCAAGGACTTGTACTCAAATCCGCCTCAATCACCCTTAACAAGCAGCTGCACTAAGCAAGAGCTCCACACGTGAATAGCTCATTTTTGAGAAATGTCTAGTCCTGATCATGGCAGGAAAATTTTGGAAATTCAGAAATCAGAGCCAAAGGGAAGTGCTTTGTGGTATACAACTAACTACAGTAGTTAAATGGGAACAATCTTTCCCTGACTGGTTCCTTGTAAGGGAAGCATTTCTGCTGGCTTCAGGGCTTTGGCCATCTATAAAGCTTAGCGATGAGAAATAAGGAAATTCTTGAGGAGGAAGAATTCTTATCTAGCACTGGAGAAAGAGCCACTCTTGACCAAACCATGTTTTCTACAATGGAGACCTTTGAAATCAGTGGTAAAGTATTACCCCCAATAATGCCATTGCTTGGTGAAGTAGCCTTTCTGTTGGCAACAGAAAACTGGAAAACTCAATAGAAAGTCTAGGTTTGCAACATAGGTTCTTGCTAATACATTTCTGGAATGCTTCAATGTGGAATTTGTGTAGTGCTCTTTCTAGATAATGTATCTTTAGTATATCTTTTTTTTTTAGCTTCACAATTTCAATTGTATTTAAATATTTTCCCTTAGATTAATGCTAATGCTTATTATATGCCCCTCCTTTTTATTAGAGTCTTATTCTGACATACAAATTGTGTAATGAAATAGCAATGCAAAACAAGAGGAATGAAAAAGTTCTACAAAAGTGAAGCCAAATGCCACATATTTGTTTAATAATGTAATTCCTTTAAAATTCTTTAAGGTGACTTCTGTTAAAACTGATGCGTTGATCAGGGGATGCTTTTCCTACTTCCCGTTGGCTAAGATATATTCATAGCTTCATTATTAATTTTTTTAGGTTAAACTCAGGTTTTTAAAATTCAGTCAACTCTGTTGTCTTTATTTTTTTCACTTAGCATTATACAAGTGATGCATTTTTAAAATCTAGAATTTGTAGCATTTAACATCACCAGTGAGTGCTTTGATTTCCCATTCTAGAATACCCTCTGGGAATTGTCTTCCAAAGTTGATTAGTCATTCCCACTCCCAGTCTTTTCTAGAAGATGTATGTTCAGGAATTACTACAGCTCTGTATGCTGGCCTGAGTTCCCCTCTTCTCATTCAGCATCTGTTTGTACAGATCACTGGTTGAAATTTATGGGGGTATGAAAATGAAGGGACCAGTGTGGTTCCTTCAGACATTTATAGTGTGGTAACAGAGAAGGCATGCACACAAATGACTTTAATAATTGTTGGCTATTTGGAACTTTAGGGAATGTAGCATTCTGGATATGTGACTTTTTAAGATACCAAAATGTTCAAGCGAAATTACCCGATCAAACATATTCAGCACCTGCTACATGCACAGAGGAAACAAATAAAAATAAACATGGCCTCTAGCCTCAGAGAGCCTACAGTCAGGTGGTGGCAGAAGAATGACAGACTGAGCCCACCCATCACCTGACTATTTCTGTATAATTCATCATCGGCTATGACTGATATTTGCACAGGACATTATAGACGAATCTGGCGTGGGGCCCGGAAGGTCGGAGCTGAGACCTCTTCTAAAATTTAATGGATAAAAGGGATTAGTTAGAGAAAGGAAACAGTGGCTGGTGTAGGGTAGGAGACAATATGTTTACGATATATTCACAAAGAATATTCAGAGAACTATAAACATCTCCACATTATTGGGCCAAAATTGGTTGGGTTAGCTCAATAGAGTTGAAACTATGACCAATTAATTTTATCCCGAGAGTGATAGGGAGCTTTAAAGGCATCATAGTTGGACTGGGAGGCATGGGTTTGCATTTAAGATTACTCACTACCATAGATGGAGGACAAGCTGGAAAGAGTAATGCTGGGACAGAGAGGAGCATGGCAGAGATGAAGAGAGGCAGTGGTTATAAAGAAGAAAAAGGAGAACGGTTTGGAGAAATAGTGAAAATCAAATCAGGGGGGTGGCTCCATAGAGTAGTGGTTAGCACATCTGCTTTACACTCAGAACTTCCTGGGTTCAAGCCTCAAGTGGAGCCACGGACCATACCCAAGTGTGCCAGGCCCTGGGGGAGTGTGGCAAGTGTGTGGGAAGAGACACCCCACCTTCAGAGATCCATTTCTCAAAAAAAGAGAGATGGCAACATCCTTAGGTCAGGGGTGGAAGGAGTAGGGGGCAGGGAATTAGAAGGAATAAAAGTCAAATCAGTAAGACTATAATGGTGAGACTTGGCAAGTGGAGATGCAAGCATCGAGAGTGAATTTCAGATTTCTGATTTGGGTTATGGATGCCTCTAAATATCTAACCACGAAACAAAATCACTCCAGTTTGAATGGAAGGAGTATCTCCCTAAATGCACTTATAACTTCCACTCTTCTCATACAAAGATCATGGAACAAATGAAACTTTCTAGATGAGTGCCATTATAGACAGTAAACCCTGTAAGTCTCTATGATATAATGATCCCCTTAGAGTTTGCTGAGAGGAATGAAACTACTTTCTTCAACATTAAATAGTTCCAGGCATCTTTATGTATTGATTTATGTCTGGGAAGATTTGCTTTAGTTTTCTGAAGACATTTGAGCCTTTAAGGTCCAACAAAACCCCAGGTCTTTCCTCATGAACTGCTATCAGCTCCATCTCCCACATCAATGATGGAGCATTTGAATTTGAACAAGAGACTACATTTGTTCTTGTTGACAATAGCTTTCTGGGATACCCTCTTCTAACTTTTTTGAAAAATTTGAACATTTGTCTACCTCAAGTCTTCCTGTCACTCCCCTGATATATTTGGTTTCTCGAGAAGTAGTTCTGCTTCCACATCAGCAAATTCTTGAAGATTTGTGGAATATCATCTGTCTGTTCTCTCACTCTATGCCCTCAACTATTTTAGGCTTCATATCTTTCTTCACGACATTTCTTCTCATTAATTTTAGTCTGAAAACATTCTTCTTGACAAAGAAAAATCCCAAAGATATAGATGGCGAAGTTATGAGTTTAGTTGTTTTAATTAACATTAAACATTGTCTCCCAGTAGTGAGCTTAACTGTCTCTTTTTTCCTGATCTAAAGATAATTTTAAACATTTCACAACAGACTTTAACCCTGGAGTCCATTCAAGGTCAGCTTTGCCGACATGACTACTATCATTTCATGTCACATTTCTGACTTTGTTCTTTGTCACATCACTATTTCTCGACATCTTTTAGATATCTGGCTTTACCCTAGAAGGTTTTTTTTTTCTTTTTATTTTGTAATAATTATAGATTCACAGAAAGTTGCAAAAAAAAAATGTACAGGGAAGTCTCTGTTACCCATACCCAGTTTCCCCCAGTAATGACATCTTACATAGGTATGGTACAATATTACAACCAGGAAATTGATTGATGTGGGTACAACCCACAAAGCTTATCATTTAGATTTCATTAGTTTTACATTCATTCCCTTGTGTGCGTGAACATAGTTCTCTACAATTTTATCATACGTATATATTTGTGTGACCGCCACCAAAATCGAGATACAGAATGTGTGTTCCATCGCCACGAAAATTTCTTTCATGCTATTCCTTTATAGCCACACATACTCCTCACTCCTCCACCAGCAATCACTATGCCCTGATAACTACTAATTGGTTCCCCATTTCTATAATTTTGTTATTTAAAGAATGTTATGTAGATAGAATTACATGCTATGCAACTTTGTAGGATTGTCTTTTTCTCCACATAGCATAATTTCCTTGAGATCCATCCAAGCTGTTGTGTATATCAGTAGTTGGTTCTTTTTATTAATATTATTCCATGTCATGAATGTAGCACAGTTCATTTAACCATTCACCCACTGAAAGATATTTGGGTTGTTTCCAGCTTGGGGACATTGCAAATAAAGGTGCTATGACCGTTTATATAAAAGCTTTTGTGTAAGCATAAGTTTTCAGTTCTCTGGGATAAATGCCCACAAGTACAATTGCTGGATTCTAAGTATATGTTTGGTGTTATAAGAAGCAGCTGATCTATTTTTCCAGTGTGAATGTATCATTTTTCATTCTCACCTGCAGTGGACAACTGTCCAGGTTTTTTTGTATCCTTATCAGTAATTAGTATTATTACTATTTTTATTTTAGCCAACCCGATAGGTATATAATAGTGATATCTCACTGTAATTTTAATTTGTATTTTCCTAAGGTTAATAATGTTGAATACCTGTTTATGTGCTTATTTGCCATTTGTACATTCTCTTCAGTGAATTGTCTCTTCCTGTCTTTTGCCAACGTTTTAATTGGATTGCTTGGGGTTTGTTTTTTTTTTTTTTGGTTGTTGTTTTTTGTTTGTTTGGGTTTTTTTACTGTATTTTTGGAAGTCCTTTATATATTCAAAATACAAGTCCTTTACTGGATATGTGGTTTGCAAATATTCTCTCTGTCTGTAATTTGTTTTTTTATTCTCTTAAACAGAGTCTTTTGCAAGGCAAAATTATTTAATTCTGTTGAGATAGCAGGCCTGGGAATCTAGAGTTTGTGTGCAGCCTTTTTTTTCACTGAGATCTTTTTAATTGAAATAAATTTTTTTAATTAATTAATTAATTAATTAATTATTTTAATTGAAGAAATGTTTTTAATTTTCCCACTATTTGCCTTTCTTCTCCCTCCCCCTCCCCTCTGTTTAACTGAAATTTTATTTTCCTCTGGAGACATAATTTTCATTGCAAGTCAAACCACAGAACTGTCAAATTTCTGAAAACCACTTCCTGAAAATCTTCACTGAGATTCATCATAGTTTACTTCAGGGAAGCACATTTTTGTTCATCTTCATTCTCTCGTCTCAAGCAATAATTCTTAATGGTCAAATTCAATCCAGAGCAGATATTTTTTTACAGTTTCTTCTACCATCTAGATGATCAGAATAGAGAGCAAAGAGTTTATCAGATTCTCTATTTTATACAGAGTGAGTTAAATAATGCCCACAGATTTAAAACTCCCAGATTCTAAACTATCTTGCCTGTATGCCCGGTGATTGCTTGGACTTAAAAAAAGCATTCTGGGCTTCAGTGGACATCCATGAACTAACTACTCCTATAAGACTACCATGTCTGTTTTCCTCTCATTATTTTTACTCAAATGCCTTCCACCATGCCCCTACCATCTAGTTTGAACATATTTATATCTTCCATGTTGGCCCTCATCCCTACCTCTGACCTCTATAATACATGTGTCTCTGAAGCACAGTTTGTCTTTCATTCCCATCCCATGCTATGTTTTTATGAAGTTTAATGCTGTCTGTGAGATTGTATTCACTGTCCACCATCTTCTCTAAAATGTAAGGTTTCTCTTGTATGTTGCTCATCCTCGTCACTTTGGTTGTATGGATACCTGAGGTCCTAACTTTCATTCTCAATGTTTTTCCAACACTTCTACACTGGCAGAGTCCAACTTCACACATGCTCAGCACCCAAACATCTGCAGCCACTTATTCACCCCTTCATCTATTCAGCTTCCATTTTTCCAACACATGCTGGTACTGGAATATAGGCCAAGAACCTTCCAGG
The DNA here is from genome assembly GCF_014176215.1 of Rousettus aegyptiacus. Taxonomy (NCBI): domain Eukaryota; kingdom Metazoa; phylum Chordata; class Mammalia; order Chiroptera; family Pteropodidae; genus Rousettus; species Rousettus aegyptiacus. The sequence goes on from NW_023416295.1 coordinate 82,950,198, forward strand.
CCATTTGGGAAAACTGAGACATAAAGAGACACAGTTCAGGTTGATCAGTGCCATGACAGGTAGAAATACAGAGTGAAGTGAGACAGCAGAGCAGGGTCCTCTACAGCCCGGGGGAGCCGGAGAATGTATCTTGGAGTAGGAGAAGCTCCATGGTGCTCCCAAAAGATGACTAGGATGAGTCATGCCAAAAGGAGGAGGGAGGGATCTGTATTCAGAAGAGGTACATTGCCTAAAGCATGAAGGAGGTAAACACAAGTGGTCTGACCTGGTTGGCTTCAGTGTGGGTCAGGGTCTATGTGAAGGTGTGACAGGAGGTGCAGCCATAGGAGAGCTGGGGGGCAGGAGGACTTCTAATACTAGCTAAGGAGCTGTTTGTCCTGAGGGCAGTGAATAGCCTTGAAGGGCTGAGGTAGGGGAGTGACTCAACCAGGTTGTGCATTAGAAAGCTCATTCAGGTGGTATGGTGGAGGAACACTCTGTGCTAAGTTGAGCATAAACAAGTGCTACTAACTAATAATCTACCCAATAAAAAACCCTACTCTTTTTGGTGCTGCCAGAGCCATCTCTGAACCACCGTGTATTAGATGCACGAGCAGGGAATCCGTTCTGGAAAGAATGTCAGTGGGATAGCACAGGTCCCACAGGTGATGGAAAAAGACCTAAGATCATAAACCTCTATTGCAATAGTCAACTGAAAACCCACCCTCACTTACCCCTAACCAAAATAGTGCTCACGATGCATCCCCTGTCCCCTGGGTTGTTCACTTCTGATCTCTTTTCCCCTCAGGGCTGCCCTGGAGCTTATTTCAAATGTATTTTCCCAGGGGCAGCAGTCAGTGTAGACTAGTGAGGTGAGCTCAGGCCTGGGAGTTAGATGGCCTTAGGCCCACTGTATCACCTTTTTGAACCCCAGGCCTGTCCTTTATAAAAGGGGGTGATCACACCTACCTTGCAGGATTGCTGGAAGCATTAGAGATAACGTTGGTCAATGCCTGGAGCAGGGTAGGCGCTCAATAATGAGAGTGGTGGGAACTGCAGGACCTTCTGCAGGCCAGGTCCCTGCCTTTGGATGTCTCCAAACAGGGAAACAGCTGGTGTGGGGGACAGACTGGAGTGGAACTGTTGCAGCCATTTCGTAACACTCCATACTGGAAACAGCTCATCAACAGGGAAATATTTGTGTGAATCGTGGCTTTTGTCTTTAAGGACTGTTAGACTACTATTGAAAAGAATCATTAAATCTTTTTCCACAAAGAAAACTAAAGAAATGTCCATGGAAAATCATTCATTGTGAAATAAAGGTGATGTATTATATGTAATATGACATTATTTATGCAAAATTAAAAGGCAAAACAAGTCAACCCAGTACTACATGAGTACTAAGTTTCTGAGAGCAAGGGGGATGAGCAAATGTTCCTCCTGGGTTAGGACCTCAGGGGGTTGAGGGAAGATCATTAACTCTTGCAATGTTCTCTATATTGTTTAATTATATTAAGCATCTTTTACTATTATAATTTAAAAATCTGAAGACAAAGTAAACAAAGACTTGGACGTGAATTCCAGATCTGTGTCTTATAACTTAATAGGTTTTTTAACTTCTCCAAACCCTTGTCCTTGTTTATAAAATGGGAACACTCATCCTCCTCTTAGAGTTTTGAAACAAACACATCAATTAACTAACCATCTACTGAGAGGCCTCCATGGTGAAGCACTGTGCTGTGGCTTTGGCCTTGACACCTGCCTTAAGAACCACATCCTCCCAACTATGATATGTGGCAGAATTGTTTGTTTGCCTGGCCACACAAAAGAATGAGCCACAATGACACTTCTTGCTCTGTGATAAGATAGATCATTGGAGGAAGATTTAGTGGTACTGAGCTTTTGGTATCTTCTCTGCTTGACTTCACAGGGCATCCTTTGCTCACACAGAGGGGATTCCTGCCCAGGTTGGGGCCCCTTGCTCCCCACTTTTGACAGTAACCACCTTCTACCTGGGTCATATTTCAGGTACAGAGCCCAAGAATAGAAATGGGGTGAAGAGCTTCATGGCCATGGTGATCATCTACCTGATTCTGCTCTCCATAGGCGCTGGGTTGCTGGTGATGGAAGGTAAAGCAGTCTTGGGCCTGTCTGGTCCCTCTGAGGTGTCTGAACATGGCCCTGAATGGCATAGGGCTCAGACTGAGTGGAGAGCCCTGGGGCCCCTGATGCCTACCTGCTGAGAGGGAGTTCTCAGTCCCTTGGTGGCCACAGTGATGCGCGTGGAGAGGGAAGTGTGGATTGCATGCATGTTTGTGTGTGTGTGTGTGTGTGTGTGTGTGTGTGTGTGTGAGAGAGAGAGAGAGAGAGAGAGAGAGAGAGAGAGAGAGAGAGAGAGAGAGAATGCATATTTGAGCCTATGTGTATATAAAGCATTATTTCACATGAGTATGCCATGAGCATCTTACTTACATCAGCCTCTGAATGGGAAAGGGCATTTTTGATCAGTGTTCATTTTAACATGACTTTACTTTTCAAAGTGTTCCCAGTCCAAATGTGAAGGTCATGAAGCAATTCCATCAGCAGACACTGAAGTCACTCAAGAACATGTGCCCAGCTGTCATAAACATATGTCATGTGCTTATTAAGGTCACACGTGAATAAGTCAGACCAGCACATTAGTTGTCATGCATTCACGCCCAAAGCATGCACAGTCTTAACTGTATGAAAGTTGGTGTTTGGTTGTGACACAGTGAGCATATCTCTAGGCCACGCAGGAATATTCTGTGGACATGTAATGTTATGCTTGAGTGTGAAGTACACATTTGCAAGATATAGGAAGAGCTCTGTACTCACAATAGGTCCTCACAGCACCTGAGCTGTGTTTATATATTCAGGACCCACAGAAGTTATGAACATTTGACACAAAAAAAGTCAAGGAGGTGCTCAAATGTCTTGGGCTTTAATGAGCTCCCTAAAAGGATGTTTTGGGTGGGCTGGGGTGTCCAGTTCTGAATCTGCAGAAGCGGCTCTGGACCCTAGAGATTAACTTCAATGATGAGACACTGGCCGCTGAGGACCATCCATCCTACTCCTTACTCCAGTCAGAGTACCGCCCTCACTTGGCTGCAGGTGCACCAAGGCTGAAAGTCCTGCAGGCCCAGCTGACCCAGGTCCACAATAGGCAGGAGCACTTGCTGCAACAGGTGGACAACTTCACTAAGAATCAAGGTTTGGCCCCCTCACCTCGGATTGGGGCTCCTCAGAGGAGGATGGGAGAGGAAGAGCTGCTTTTTTAGGGGCAATGGGGTCTTCGGGTCTTGGGCAAGGGGGGCTTCCAAAACCCTGGCGCAGTATGGGACCCTGGGGCCAAGACACAGGACATGAGCCATGTGGGGTGGGCATGAGGTTACATGTTCCATGGGTGCCTACAGACAGAGCTCTGTCCAAGCAGCAGAGGAAGAGGAGAGGGAAGTGTGGGTTGCATGCATGTGTGTGTGACCTCAAGAGCCAGGAACTGGAGCAATGAGCCCAAGGCCAGGTCTGAGACACAAAGCTCTCAGACTGATCCAGAACGTTTAGGAGAGTGGATAAGATGCAGAACCTGGGGCAATTCTGAGGACCACAACCATGCAGCCAAATAACATTGGTCCATGACTAGGAGAGATTCATGATGAGCACCAAGCTAGTTCAGAAGATGTGGGAACTGTGAGAGGAGAGGACAGCTGGGCCTGATGGGGAAACGTGGTGGCTTAGATGATACGGCTGCAAGCAGAAGAAAAGGAGCCAAAGGCGAAGATACCAGGGTTCTTCCTTCTCTCGGTCCCCTCTGGGTCTTGTGCCCACCACTCTCAGGCTGTCCCAGACAAGAATGATAATTTGGGTAATACCAGCTCCTAGGTGTGGCCTGACTTTTGCAGGGTTCACACTGTTATATGGAGCCTGGGGTTCTAGCTCTGACCCCTGTGTCTGGGGTGAACTGAGGCTTAGGAGGATGAGGTTATAGCCAGGGTGCTGTGCCCAGGGAAGCATATGCTGGACACAGGCTCCAAGAGGGCAGGTCCCACCAGAGGCTGACACCTCCCCAATGAGCACAGATGAAGGCCGAGTCTGGATTCAGAGAGAGGGGAGAGTGTGGCAGATAGGCAGAGTCCAGGCTCAGACAGTTAGACAGTAGGAGTGTTACTCATTCCTCTGAGAGGTGAGGGAGCTGGTTTTGATCAACACGAGAGCCCTTCCTTTAATCTGAGGTGCTTGCCCAGCTGATTTGGTTTCATAGTCTTCTGACATCGTGAAGTGCTATCCAGGGTCTCAATCCCCTTTTCACACTTCTGGGGCTCCCAGGGATCTACCACTCATGGATATAGATGACTAGTTACAACTAAACATCTGGCTCGTTCCTAAAATGTGCCCAGGTGTTTGGCTCCCATTGTCCAATTTCATCCTGGAGTTGCTGCCTCTCTGGGCCAAGCTGGGCTCTGGGTGTGTCTGACCACAGCTCAGCCTGCAAACCCTCTCTCCTTCCCTTGCAGAGCTGTTCCGGATCAGAGGCGAACGTGGTGCTCCAGGTGGGTTCATTTCCATGATGACTCATGCTGTCCTTCCCACAGTCTTCTCCCATGGGCCCTTATTCAGGTCACACAGGGATCAGGGACACCCAGCTATCAAATCCTGAACTGAGTCTCAACAGTGACCTTTTCTGAGACCTCGTGCTGAAGTATGGGGTTCCAATACCCAGTTCTATTTCCATCAGTCTGGTCCCCATTCTTGTGTATATAAAGACTTCATTTCTACTCTGAAATATAGTTAGCCCTCCGTGTCCACAGTTCTTCATCCACAGATCCAACCAACTGTGGATCAAAGATTTCAAAAAGTTGATTACTAAACAATACAGTATAACAACTATCTACATAGCATTTACATTCTGTTAGGTATTACAGGTAGTCTAGAGATGATTTAAAATATACTGGAGGATGTGTGTAGGCTATATTCAAAGTGCTATGCCATTTTATATAAGGGACTTAAGCATCCTTGGATTTTGGTATCCATGGAGTCTTGGAACCAATCCTCATCAGACACTGAGGAATGACCATAGAAAACTTCTCCACCTGATACCCTGGCACAGGTGCAGGCTTTGCCAATGGGAGATCCAGAATCTGTTGACCTCTCTCCAAATGTGTCACCTCAGGCAAGGCCTATGCCTCCCAGAAAGTCACTTTTCTCCATGCTGATGTGAGGAGATGCTATGATCTGAATGTCTGTGACCCCACCCCCACTAACCCAAATTCATGTGTTGAATTCCTAACTTCCAAGGTTATGGTATTAGGAGGTAGGGCCTGTGGAACGTGAGTAGGTCTTCAGAGTGCAGCCCTAATTAATGGGATTTGTTCTCCTATACAAGAGACCCCATGCTCACAAAACCCAACCAAAATAGAAACACACACATACACACACACACACACACACACACACACACACACACCACACACACACACGGAAAAAGAATCAATGGAAACACAGAGCTACCAGAAAGCAAAAGATAAAATGGTTATAGGAAAACCCCATATTTCAATAATCACTCTAAATGTAAATGGACTGAACTCACCAATAGAAAGGCATAAGACTGCAGATTGATCAAAAACCAAAAGCCAACCATATGCTGCCTCCAGGAGACACATCTCAGTTCCAAAGACAAATATAGACTCAAAATGAAAAGGTGGAAAATGATATTTCAAGCAAATGGCATTCAGAGAAAGGAGGAATCAATATAGGACAAAATAGACTTCAAAATAAAAAAGGTAAAGATACTGAGAGACACTTCATAATGGTAAAAAGAATCATGCACCAAGAAGACATTACACTTATTAATTAATATCTATGCTCCCAATCAGGGAGCCCTGAAATATGTAAAGCAATTACTAACAGAACTAAAGGGAGAAACAGACAAAAAACAGACCTAAATACCCCACTGTCAGGTATGGACAGATCATCCAAACAGAAAATCAATAAGGAAATAACATCTTTAAATGACACATCTGACCATCTAGACATAACTGACATTTACAGAGCCTTCCATCCCCAAACAGCTGCTTATACATTCTTCTCTAGTGCACATGGAACATTCTCAAGGATTGACCACACGAGATAGCTTCAACAAATATAAGAGGGTTGAAATCATACCAACCATATTCTCTGATCATAATACTTTGAAACTAGAAATCACTGCAAAATGAAAGCGGGAAGAATCACAAATACACGGAGATTAAACAACATACTACTGAAGAATAACTGGGTCACATGGAAATAAAAAGAGAGATCAAGAGATACGTAGATACGAATGATAATGATAGTACAACATATCAAAACTTTTGGGACATGACAAAAGTGGCCATAAGAGGGAAGTTCATATCATTACAGGCCTATATCCAAAAACAAGAATGAGCCCAAATCAACGATCTAACACTTCATCTTAAAAAACTAGAAAAGGAAAAACAAATAAGGCCTAACATCGACAGAAGGAAAAAAATAATCAAAATTAGAGCAGAAATAAATAAAATTGAAGAAAAAAAAGATAGAAAAAATAAATGCAACAAAGAGCTGGTTCTTTGAGAAAGTTAATAAAATTGACAAACCTCTGGCTAGACTGACTCACTAAAGAATAAAGAGAAAGAACACAAATAAACAAAATCAGGGATGAAAGAGGGGAAATTACAACTGACATTACAGAAATACAAAGGATCATGCAAGAATACTATGAAAAATTCTATAACGCCACATTTAATAACCTAGAAGAAATGGACCAGTATTTAGAAAAATACAACCTTCCTAGACTGAATCAGGAAGAACTGGAAAATCTAAATAGACCAATCAGCAGTATGAAAAGTGAAACAATCATCAAAAACCTCCCCAAAAGTAAAAGTCCAGGACCAGATGTCTTTAATAGTGAATTCTACCAAATATTCAAAGAAGATTTAATACCTATTCTCCTCAAATTCTTCCAAAAAATTGAAGAGAATGCAGTACTTCCCAACACATTTTATAAGGCCAATACTACTCTGAAATCAAAACTTGGTAAAGATAACACAAAAAAAGAAAACTACAGACCAATACCTCTCATAAACACAGATGCAAAAATCCTAAATAATACTAGCAAACTGAATACAGCAACATTTTAAAAAGATTATACACCATGATCAAGTGGGCTTTATCCCAGAGGCACAGGAATGGTTCAACATATGTAAATCAAATAATGTGATGTATCACATAAACAAATTAAAAAATAAGAATCATGATCCTATCAATAGATGCAGAAAAAGCCTTCAACAAGATACAGCATCCATTTATGATCAAAATGCTTAATAAAATCGGTATAGAAGGAAAGTACCTTAACATAATAAAGGCCATCTATGACAAACCCTCAACCAACATTATGCTTACTAGAGAAAAACTAAAATCCTTCCCTCTAAGATCAGGAACAAAGCAAGGCTGTCCACTATTATCACTGTTATTCAATATAACATTGGAGGTCCTAGTGAATGCAATCAGGCAAGAGAAAGATATAAATGGCATCCAAATAGGAAAAGAAGAAGTCAAACTGTCACTATTTGCAGATGACATGATTCTCTATATAGAAAACCCTAAAGACTTCACAAGAACACTACTAGAAACAATAAGCAAATACAAGAAAGTCTCTGAATAAAAAAAAATCAATGTTCAAAAATCCATAGTGTTCCTATACTCTAATAATGAAGTATCAGAAGAAGAAATGGAAAAATAATTCTTTCTGTAATTACAGAAAGAATAAAATACCTATGAATAAATCTAACAAAACATGTGAAAGACCTATATAATGAAAACAACAAGACCATATTAAAAGAAATTGAAGAAGATACAAATAAATGGAAAGATATTCTGTGTTCTTGGATTGGAAGAATCAACATAGTTAAAATGACCTTATTACCTTAAGCATTATACAGATTTAATGCAATCCCTTCAAACTCCTGTTGATATTTTTTTAAAGAAATAGAACAAAAAATCACCAGATTTGTATGGAAGCACAAAAGACCCTGAATTGCCAAAGCCATCCTGAGAAAAAAGAACGAGGCTGGAGGCATCACTTTGCCAGACTTCAAATTATACTACAAAGCAACAGTAATCAAAACTTCATTGTATTGGCAGAAAAACAGACACACAGACCAGTGGAACAGAATCAAGAGTCCAGAAATAAACCCATATTTATGTGGGCAAACAATTTTCGACAAAAAAAAAAGCCGAAAATGTACAGTGGAGAAAGGAAAACCTCTTCAATAAATGGTGCTGGGAAAACTGGAAAGTCGCCTGCAAAAGAATAACTCTTGACTGTTATCTATCACCACACACCAAAATTAACTCAAAATGAATTAAGGACTTAAACATAAGACTTGAAATAATAAATTGCATAGAAGAAAACATAGGAACTAAACTCATGAACCTTGGACTCAAAGAAGATTTTATGAATTTGACCTCAAAAGCAAGGGAAGTAAAAGCAAAACTAGATGAATGGGACTACATCAAAATAAAAAGCTTCTGCTCAGCAAAAGAAACCATCAACAAGGTAATGAGACAACCATCCAAATGGTAGAATATATTTGCAAGCAATGCCTCCAAAAAGGGCCTAATATCCAAAATATACAAAGAATTCATACAACTCACTAAGAACAACAGCAGCAAAAATGATCCAATCAAAAAAATGAGTAGATATACAAATGGCCAACAAAGATGAAAAGATACTCGACATTGCTAGCTGTTAGGGTAATGCAAATCAAAACCACAATGAGATATCATCTCACACTTACTATCAACAGGACAAGTAATAACAAGTAATAACAAGGTTGGAGAGGATGCAGAGAAAAAGAAACCCTCAGATACTGCTGGTGGGACTGCAAAGTGGTACAGCCTCTATGGAAAACAGTGTGGAGGTTCCTCAGAAAACTGATAATTGATCTGTCATATGATCTAGCAATCTCTCTGCTGGGTATTTATCCCCAAAGACTTGAAAACACATATCCAAAAAGATATTTACACACCGATGTTCATAGCAGCATTATTCACGGTGGCCAGGACATGGACGCAACCAAAGTGTGCTACAATAGATGACTAGATAAAGAGACTGTGGTATATAGATACAGTGGAATATTATCCAGCCTTAAGAAGAGATGAAATACTGCCATTTGTGACAACATGGATGGACCTCGAGATAATCATGCTAAGTGAAATAAGCCAGGCAGAAAAAGTTGAAAACCACATGATATCATTTATATATGGGATATAAACCTAAAAGCAACAAATGAACAGGACAAACAAATGGAGACTCATGGATATGGAGAATAGACGTGGTTAGCAGAGGGAAGGGGAGGAGGGAGGATAGGTGGGTTAAAAGGGGTCAAATATGTGGTGACAGAAAGAAATCTAACTATGGGAAGGGAACACGAAATGCAATATATATGCTTTACTGTAAAATTATACACCTGAAACTTACTGCATTTTGTTAACCAAAGTCACCAAAAAAAAAAATTAATTAAAAATAAATCTAAAAAAAGAGTGAGAGAGACCCCACAGAGCTCCCTAATTCCTTCTCCTATGTGAGGGCGCAGCAGGAAGTCAGCCATCTACAACCCTGAAGAGGGCTGCCACCAGAACCTGACCATGCTGACACCCTGATCTTGGACTTCCAAACTCCAGAACTGTGAGAAATAAATTTCTGTTGTTTATAAGGCACCCAGTGTATAGTGTTTGTTACAGCAGCCAGCGCATACTGAGACAGGGCAAGGAGTCCTTTCCTGCCCACCCAAGCCATTGTGAGACTCGAGTCTGCATAGCAGAGCAGCCCGTGGAAAAGCAGAGCAATGCATGCGAGTGGCAGCAATAATAGGTGCCATTTATTTAGAGACTGCCACATGTTTTCCACGTGGCCACCTCAGGATTGCCCTGAATAACTGGTGTATCAATCTCACTTTACTGACGAGGAAGCTGAGGCTCAAAATGAATTGACTTGCAACTAAAGGGGTAGGTCTGTCTGACTCAGTCTATCTCAGAAGACATCATCTATATAGTGTGTCTTGCCTGCTAGGCCATGATCTTCTTGTAGGAAGGAGCTCTGTCTTTCTTTTTTTCCTTTTCCTTCTTTTTTCTTCTGTCCTTCCACACAGTTTGGATGGTCCTTGATAGTCAGTGACGGTTTGTTAAATGAACAGCGGTGTGAGTGAGAGGCATTGTCACCCCTCCTTGTCGGTTGGCTCATTGGTGTGTCTGCTCCTCTTCCTCAGGTCTTCCAGGTCAAAAGGGGCCTGATATCCCTGCTGAGAAGGAGGCCAATGGACACAGTGGAGCCATAATACCTCCTACTCGTCTACTTGCCGTGCAATCCTCTTTCTCTTCCTTGTAAGGGTTATGTTCTGAATTCTCTTTCCTTTCTAGGCCCCCCAGGACGCCAAGGGCTGCCAGGAATCAAGGGAGAAGCAGGTAAGTGGGGGCCGGGTATGTGGACTGACATGCATAGCAGGCTTTCTCAGAGAGGCTTCAGAGGGCTGTAGACACAGACGACCCACTTCAGTGTCTAAATACCCAGTGAGGTCTGGGTATGAGGGAGGTCAGCTTGGTGTGAAGCTTTAGATGGGCTGGGAATTCAGGGAGGCACCCTGCATCACCAGAAGGGTTTGGATGCTTTAATCTACTCTTTTGGGTTCAGGAGTCCAAGCCTGTGAGCATCACTTAGGAGAGTCAAGCTCATGGGTACAGCAGGGACTTTAGGGTTTGACCCATCTGCCTTCATCATGGCCCTTGACCTTGGTAACATTCCTTTACCTTTCTGAACCTTAGTTTCTTTGTCTACAAAATGGGAATAAGAATGCTGCAGAGGGTCACCGGGGAATTAGCAATAATGATGGAAAGCCCGTGATTGTTTCTTTCAGGCTGTAGCCTAAACCTGCCCAGCCATCTTACAAATGGCTACAGCATGGCTATGGCAGAGAATGTGCAGGCTCAGCTGCAACCCCCAGGGGAGTGGGGAGACCCAAATGTCAGAGCCCATGACTGTTAAGTCCAGTCCACTCTCCACTTAGATACTCCAGCCTCCAGATCCCTGTTGGGGCTGAAGCTACTGAGATGTAACAATGTAAGGACAAGGTGATCCTAGAGAAAGAGCAGAATGAGAGGATTTATGAGAAAGGAGCAAATAAACAAACCAACAGTCTCTAAGCCTCTGGGCCACTGAGGCAGAAAGAAAACACCAGCAGTTATGAAAGGGAATCTTGGTAGCAGGGAAAATCTTTTTGGAGGAACTACTTTGGGGAGGAATTTAATAGAAGGGATCCCAAAGAGTGTCTTGTTCTAAGTCTTCAGCAGGGGTTTTTCCAGGGGGATTTTCAATGAGGAGGCTGGGAAAACAATAGGAAGAGAGTTTATAGTGCAGAGCAGGACCTCCACAGACACTTGCACACCCACGTGCTCATACATGTGCATGTGTACACACACATTATGCAACACTCTCCCACACATTATCACACTCGTGCTCATGCTCACATGTGCACATACACACCTACACTCATACTCCCCTTGTTTGTGCGTGTGTGCATGTGTGTGTGTGTGTGTGTGTGTGTGTGTGTGTGAGAGAGAGAGAGAGAGAGAGAGAGAGAGAGAGAGAGAGAGAGAGAGAGGAGAAGAAATCTCTTGCAGGATGCCTTTCCCACAGAAGGAGCTCTAGAATGTCAGATGATTGAAGCTGAGGCCATGGAGTGACTGAGCTCTTCTTTCCTTTTTTTCAGGCCTCCAGGGACCCAAGGGTGCTCCAGGGAAACAAGGAGCCACTGGTAGTTTGCGTTTCCTCTGCTTGGGATCGGTGATGCAATGGCCCAGGCACCGTGCCAGCTGTCCCGTGTCCCCCACCCCATCCCAGAGGATTAATGTCCTCATACGGTCCTCTTCTCTTGAGTCTTACTGTACCTTGTCAGATCAACCAAGAAATGAGGAAACACACCCCAAGACTTCCTCTGGGGACCCCTTTCCTTTCTCCCCAGAGTGCCCCCATTATCTAGGAGCTTGTCTCCAAGAAGATGGTGGGAGCCCACCTCACCAGCCATCCCCTTCTCAGGCACCCCAGGACCTCAAGGAGAGAAGGGCAGCAAAGGCGATGGGGGTCTCATTGGCCCCAAAGGGGAAACTGGTGCGAAGGGAGACAAAGGAGACTTGGGCCTCCCAGGTAAGGACTGTTTTGGGGTGTCAGTGTTTGCTGGGAGGCCTGCAGGGCTGGGCCTCCACTCTGGGCAACTGTGTCTGTTCAATACCCACTGAGGAGTTGGGATGTGCTCTGCTGACTGGCATCCCAGGAGTATAGATGTGATCCCTTCTGTTCAGACGAGAAAAGGGCAGGAATACAAAAGCTAAGAGCAATGCAAGAGGGGCAACAGTGTTATGCCAGGCACAACTGGTGGCAACCGGAGGAGAGGAAAGTGAGGCGCTGAAGCAGGGGTCTGAGGTGGGCTTGAGGAAGAAGGGGAGCTTGACTGGCAGTGAAGGCGAAGGGGTTGGTTCCAGAAGGGGAGCTTCAGAACCTCCCTCTCGATGGCAGATGCTCTCTCTAAAGCAGTGCTTCTCAAGCTGGGGGCCATGGGTAAAAGCTATTTGGGATGCTTGTTCAAAATGAAAGTAAGCACGTTTGTGTTTTAGAGACCCTGGTGATTCTGATGCTGGAAGTCCAGGGAGCTTGTTCTGAGGAACACTGTCCTAAGATCTCTGGCTGTGACTGAGTGTGTTCATGCTTTTTGTCACTTGGCCTCTGTTGTGGCCCCTTGGGGTAGCTCTGGGGTGCAAGAGGGGGAATGAGGGCTGCAGAGCTAGCAAGCTTGGTTGCCATCCCTGCCCTGCACCTGTTCACCTGTGTGACTAGCACATGAGTTAGCTTGATAAGATTCGGGCTCTTCATTTCAGAAAAAAATAGTAACTAAAATAGTAAATTATGTATAAGAGTATAAGAGTTAGAGATCATGTTTTCAAACTCTGCCACTTGGTTGACACTAAATAAATGACAACCATTATTAATAGTAGTATTAGTGATCCTGTAAGGTAGGAAGTGAAGGACTCCAGTTCCTGGATCAGACAGAATTGGGTTCTAATGTGGCTCACTAACTGTGTGGCCTTGGACAAATGACTTAACCTCTCTGATCCTCAATTTACTCACCTATAGATGAAAGATAATAATAGCAACCTTTAATGAGAGTTAACCGTAATGGGAATATAAGACAACAGCATGATACCGTACCTACAATTTGAAATTATTTACATTATAAGAAACTAGGTACACTTGCCTTTAGGAAGACAGCCCTTAGCAGGGAAGTGTCAGCCATCCTCAGATATTAGAAAGGCACTTGTGGAAGAGAAAATAGACTTGCTCTAGTAGTGCCCAGCAGAAGAATGAGGACCAATAGACAACGATTTCAGGAGAACCAATTGTGCCGTGGTAAGGGAGGAAGAACGAGTTAAGACTGCTCCATGGTGAAATGGGCAGATGAAGATCTTAGGGAGCAGCTCACTACTGAGGAGGGGAAGAGAAGGTGCAGAATCCTCCCAGGTAGGACTGAAGGGGCATCCTTGCAGCAGGCAGACAGTTGGCCTCTGAGGACGACTGCCAAAGTGGAACACTGATTCTCTTTGCAATGGAAAAGGGAGGCCCAAACTTTCTCAGGGTGGCCCTGCCAGCCCCAGAGAAGGGAACGACGGCCAGGCCTTTGCCCTCTAGTCCTTTCCCATGGAGTCTGAGCCATGCTGTTTTCTATCCCACACTCACCCATTGCCACATAGGAGGTTGTCGAATCCACACCCAGACTCAGGCCCGGAAACACTGTGGTTAGTGAGGGGAAATGTAGTAGTTTCAATTCTTTAGAAATGAGGACTCCAACCTTCCCCCTCTTCTTCTCAAATTTTCTCTCCCAAGATCTCTCAAATCATAAAATCTGTCTTAGCCACTGCTTGCCCAACCCGGCGGACAGGGCTGGCTGACTGACCAAGTGCAACTCGCCCCTGTAGTACTGAGGTTTTCTGCTCTTTGTCCCAGCAGGTGGGTAATGCCACAGCAATGAAATTTCCAGGGACACAGTCCACCTTTAGTTTTGATTGGAAAGTTCTGAAGTCAGACACAGCTATGATTCCTCGGTTAGTGCTAGACTCTGATCTTTTCGCTGATACTGCTCTGCTTCCAAGGTTGTCCCTCCTGAGGGAGACACAGAAGTCATAACAACATAGACTCAGGCCCAGGCCATGTTCAAGAAACCTCATATGGCCACATAGCTGCTGTAGCATGATGGCCCTGGCTGGTCCAGAGCAGTAAGGCACCAACGAATTCCTCCAGGCAATAATTCCTAGTCCTTTCAAGTGCCATTTGGTTCTTCCGCTGAAATGAACACTCTGAATGACTAAGGACTGCTGTCTATACTGTTTGTACCTATTGTAAGAGATCTCAACTGTATCCAAGTTCTTTATGGTAGCTTTGTTTTCCATCAAGGAATAATCATCCTCTGAGTGTCCAAACCATCTCCAAGAACCTAATTCCCAAGCTTTGCCTCAAAGCTTAGACATGGATAGGTTTGCACGACAGTTACTTCTCTCCCTCCTCTTCAGACCATTTTTTGGTCCTTTCCTCATTCACTGAAGAAGAGGTTGGTGGCCTTCTGAATCCATCCCAGCCTTTTATCAGGAAATTAATAGAATGGAGACTTTGAACCAATTCCACCCCAATGAGCCAGCCCCAGGGCCTAAGGAAGTTGCTCAGGGTGGGTCTTTACTGATGGTGGGACTTAAGCAGCTTCCTGAATATCAGGTAGCCAGTGGGCTGCCAGTGAGAAGGCCCCACATGGTATAGCCGGGAAGGGCCATGCAACTTACTCCCAAACCAAACCAAAGCCATATGTGAAGGGGTTGGTGAGTCCTGTCCTGTGAGGAGCTGCCCTCAATAGATATGCACTGAGCAGGGGCAGAAAAGAGGAGAAACCAAAGGACGACTGAGGAGTGGATAGGCCAGGATGAGCCTTGAATGCTGATGACAAGTGGAAAATTTGAAACCTTGGGCACCAAGAAAGCCTGTGGCTGAAATGCTGGCAGGAAAATGAGCTGCTGCAGTGTTTTTCTCTTCAGCAATGCCTTAAAGCTTCTCCTCAGTATTTGAGATCTGCTGTCTGGAATATTCAGATTTCAATTTGGGATGCTTAAAAAATAATTCCCCAAATGCAGACACTAAAATGATCCAGTACTGATTAAGCCTGGGCTGTGGTCCCTCCCAAGGGGACTAGGACACTAACCTGGGCCCTGAGAGTCTGGCTTCCAGGTCTTACACTGTCCATTGGCCAGGCCAGGTCACCTCATCCACATTTCATGAGTCTCTGTCTTGTCTCTGGGGCAGGGTGGTATGCTCCTTGAGGGTAGCCACCATATCTCCTATTTCTGGGCTCCAAGGAGGAACTCAGGGAGTTTGAGTTTGGAATTCGGGTGAAATGGGAAGTGTCAGAGTGGGACCTGGTGCTCAAGTTTTCCCCCCTCCCATGGCTGACTGTGACTCCTTGGTTTTTCAGGAAGCATGGGAGTAAAAGGAGAAATGGGATTCATGGGACCCCCTGGAGCCCAGGGGAGGAAAGGTGACTCGGGGATACAAGGACCCCCAGGTAAGAGGCTGCATGGTCAGGTCTCCTGGCCTATGGTATTCTTTCTCTTCTGTCAGGCAGAGCTAGAGGGGCAAAAAATCTATAAACGTCCTTCTTCATTTTAGGTATGGCTGGAATTCCTGGAATTAAAGGAAATCAAGGTAAGAACTGTGGGAATCTGGACATCATTCAAGTTCCCACTGCCCCTGAGCAAAGTCAAGTCCAGGACCTGACTCCACTATCTCATTCCATTATAGGATTAATCTAGAACATCTGGGGGTCTCTAAAATTTGGCCCCTCCTAAGAGGAACAGAGAAGGATGCTTAACTGATAGTTCTCTGTAGAGTTTTATCCCACTCTGCCACCCAGGGGTGGAGCTGGACATTTGCAACCCAGAGTTCTTCCTGAGTTCACAAGCCCCAAACTGCAGCAGTGAATAGAAAAGACTGATAGATTGCTGAGACTGTCATTTTCTTCCTGCTATTAGGGTTACTTCATGGTTTCTAAAGCTGCCCAAGGCAGCTTTAGATGTTAAGATGTTGAAAACATAGCTGTGCTGAGGGAGGGGCAGCCAGGCCCTCTGCCAACCACCCAGCCCTGCAGACATAACTTAACTTTTAGGACAAGCTGGAGAAAGGGGTCTTCAAGGCCCTCCAGGAGTGGCAGGATCCCCAGGTGCCAAGGGTGAGCCTGGAAGCACTGGAGCCACTGGACCAACAGGTGAGGTCCTTGATCCTTTGGTGGGTGGAGGGAGTGATGCGTGAAGATCCAACTAGTTCAGCCTTTATGCCCACCATGGTACCTGTTGTCTAGGACTACCAGGGAGACCCGGGGATCCAGGAGCTGCAGGCATGAAAGGAAGCAAGGGAGACACAGGTAACAGAGGGTGTTGGAAGGTGGTGGGCAGGGTTGCTGGGCATCCAGGATGGACAGGGAGAGGGCTGGCTCCCCGAGGCCCCACCAGAAGAAGGCAGAGGGTCTCCTGTGCTCTGACCCTTAAGGACCTAGGGCTGTTCTTCCTCTGCCCAGAGTCCCTGAAAAGCTTCAAATACCATGACCAAACCTCCAACATCAAAAAGAGCAGGGCACCTCGGCCACACTCTTCTGGCCTACAGCGGGGCCTCAAAGGACCGGGCTCTGGGTTCGGGAAGAGGGGTTGAGAAACCCCTTCTTGCATGCTTTCCAAGGATGCTCAGCCTGGGAGGAGTGACCTGCAGCAACTGAACTCACAGAGACTAGTTTCTAGACCACTGTGCAAACTCAGCCTAGATTATAAACTGTCATTTCGATTTGATATACTTTATAAATGACTACACCAATTTTATCTAGTCACTACGTAAGTGTGGGCACCTGTAGTGGCCTAGAAAGTCCGGGCTACCATGGCGGGTGCTGGGCCCTCATGATGCACTAGATCTGGTTTCTGCCCTCAGACATACAGGTTGGTGCAGTAAACAAGCAGGTAGACTTTTGCCAGACTGTCAGGCACACTCTGATGTGGGCATTTATAGCCACATGCCATTTAGAAAGCAAGGTGCAGGCCAGAAGGTCTTGTGACAATGCAGGACTGTGAGAAAAGGGTTGTGTATCTGCCTGGGATGTCAGTGGGCAATGTGCCACAGCCTCTTCCACTATCAGAGGAGAGGTCATACTGGTGTTAGCCAACCTGTATGCCCTCACCTGAGAGCTGTGTTACAGACACACACCAGAGGCAGGTCCTCCCAGTTGTCATTGAACAAGTGGTTGACTGATTGATTTCTTAAACAAATGTGACTTAACCCTGTTAAATACTTCAGGTTTGCAGTGGCCTGGGTCTACTTGGGGTAGTAAAAGGCAGACCAGTGCAGGGGTGATGTAAGGGCTTGAGCTGCGTCTTGGAGGATGAGTAGTGCTTGGCCACATGCAAGAGGGAAAGGAAAGTCTAGAAAGAGGGAACAGAGCAGGTGAAGTCACGGAGGAGTGAGGGAGGACTCTGTAGGCTGGTGTTCCTGGCACCTGGTTGGTGTCTAGGGTTGGGATGTGGGGAAGTCAGGAGCTCTGGTCAGAGGAGTGGGTGGGGGCACCTCCTAGCCAGCTTTGGAATCTGGACCTTTGACCTTCGGGTTTTTCTGAAGGTTTTCAGGAGCTGTAGTGCAGGTACCTCCTATAGCCACTGTTCTTCCGTTTTGTCCAGGCTTGGAGCTGATTTCTTTTTCACAACTTGTGTGTCAGTGTAGGCAAGGACTTTGCTACCTGATGCCATATAGGTACCACCTGAAGGCCACCAGCAAGGTCTCACCTTCCACAAAGACTCCACCTGTGTGTTGTGGTCAGGTGGCCCCAACTTATCAGCTGCCTCTTCTCATCTTATACCTCCTTTTTCCCTGGGCCCCATTCTTATGGTGTCTGATTTAGGGGCCTGAAGCTGTCTTGCTCCTGAGTTTCCTGCTTAGCTTCATGGAGACGACAACTTTCCCCCCTCAGTTATAAACAGTGACGTTCCCTTCTTCTCTATTCCCTCCCCCCACCATTGCTAGACTAAGCTAGAATATTAGGGGTGAAACATGATTTTACCCAAAGGAGCACTGTGCTGACTCCCCAGTCCCCAGCTTGTATCTCCCACTGTCTGAGGTTAGGGAATCTTGCCCTCCACGCTGCATCTTGGGAAGGTTTTATAATAGGAGCAGCTCCTGACAATGAGCATTTTCATGACAACCCAATGGGCTAAGTAAGCACTCTTGTTAGTGCTATCTCACAGTAAGAGATGGAGCCCAGGTGCGGATCCAGGCCTGAGCAATCCAAAGCTTGGGCCTTATA
This sequence comes from Rousettus aegyptiacus, assembly GCF_014176215.1. Classification (NCBI taxonomy): domain Eukaryota; kingdom Metazoa; phylum Chordata; class Mammalia; order Chiroptera; family Pteropodidae; genus Rousettus; species Rousettus aegyptiacus. The sequence continues at coordinate 82,968,635 of NW_023416295.1, forward strand.
CATTGTACCCCATCAGGCCACCTTCCTCCCCAGGCAGCCTGAAAGTTCCCCTGTTCCCATCAGAGCACTGATGAGCAACACCCCTCCCTCCATCCCAGTGCAGGAAGGATGAGAACAGAAACTGAAGCTGTTTCTTCCACTCTTAAAAGGAAACGCAGAGCTCTTAGGCCCTGTTATGACTTTTCCTCATTTATCCAAGACCCCGCCGCCATTATAGCACACAGTCTGGGCATCATTTTTACCCCATCGTCAAGTCCCTGTCTATCTGTTGAGCACCTTTAAGGGGATCTCCACGAGTCAGGCCTAGTGGCAAATAGCAACCAAGAAAATTATAAGGATGATTCCTTAACTCTAGCTGCCCAAGTAAACCTGGCGGGGAACTGCATTTTCAGTTTGGGGTATGTGATAATTACAACTTAATACAACTTGCATAGATTCCCCACAAAAACCCAAATGCTTGTGCTGAGCCTCAGTTTCCTCCTCTGTGGGGTGAGAGGAGTAATCTAGAATGATATCTGGGATCCTGCCAGCTTGTTAACACTCTGGGTTTGATCAAGTAGTCGATGGTCCATATGAACGTCTCAGAAGGGATTTAGCATAGAACTATAATCCGGCTCATCATAAGCAGGTCTATAGATCATCCTTAAGTCAAAGGTTAATGAACTTTGGGAGAGGTTAGATTTTTGAAGTGGGAGAAAGAAGGATGATCGGAGTGGCAGCCAGATCTTGCCATGGGAGATAATGCATACTCTCCAACGTCAGGACATTGGTATTCCCCAAACTAGAGGTTTTACGGTGTTTTCCAGTTTTGATTATATCAAGCCAGTTTTTCACACTGATCTATTTCCCATTTTGTAAATAAAATCATTAATCTCTCAAGAGACTATCTAGCCACACTGGATAAAGTGCCTTGGCTTGACCTGGATAACAGCAAGATCTCACTATTATGCATTAATTACAAAAAGGAAGAAGCCTGTTTATTGTTAATGACGCCTCTGGGCCAGACCCTGTGCTTGGGACGTTAGTCCAATGATCTTAGTGGGTCAGTACATGACCTCCCTGAGCCTCAGTTTCCTCCTCCGTGGGGTGAGAGGAATAATCTAGAATGATATCTGGGATCCTGCCAGCTTGTTAACACTCTGAGTTTGTAATAGGCAATTTTTAGTCAGAGCAGGAATCTGCTAAGATTTTAGGAAGTACACTAGCTCAACATTAAACAATAGGAAGGCATGTGCTCTCTAAATGAACTGCTTTTGTGGGAGAAATCTCTTCTCTAAGTAAACACTTTGCAAGCAAATATTCTGGGCTCCCTCAGCTTGATAAGTTTGTGATACCCAGATAAACAGTTTGTTTGTTTTTAAGAGGAAAACTCAGCATTTGTTTGCTTTTTAGTTTTACAACATCCCCATCTAGATTCTATTTTTCAGCCATTCTCTCTCTCCAATCAGAACACTGCCTTGATTTATAGTGCAATTATTAGCCCTTTGATTGAATATAGTCAATGCACAGCCACTCAGAGAACATCCTCTAGAGACCAGTGAGACTTGGAGGGAAATCACACAAAACTCAATTTCATTTTCCTCTACTTGAAGAGGGGAGTTTTGGAGACAAAACTGTCATCCATTATACACATATCAGAGGGCATTTCCTCAAGGGCCAGAAGGTTCTGGGAACACTTAGACATGGGAGGGGCTGGGAGTTTCTCAGAGACCAGAAGGCAGCTCACAGGAGGCTGGCTGTGAACTGTTCCCTGAAGACCGAAGGAGATATGTTTGTAGTCTCTGGACCAACAGCATCAGCATCACCTGAGAACCTGTTAGAAATGCAATCTCAAGTCCCCACCCCAGATGCACTGAATCTTCTACTCTGGGTTGAGTCTAGCAAGTTGTTTTTGTCGCAAACCCAATGCAGGTTATTCTGAGGCAAACTCCAGTTTGATTACTTGTTTGGGAAAAGGGGGTGGCCCAAGGCTGGCTGGAACTGTCTTTGGGATCAGGTGGACAGCCTGCGTGACACTCCAGGAAGAAAGCAGTGAGCTGGCAGTGGAGCTGGCAGCGAGAGGCCCAGTGGAGGCCAAACCTGGGTTTCAACTCTATCTTCACCACTCTCTGTGTGACCTTGGATAGTCCTCTCACATCTCTTGAGTGTTGGCTTCCTCCTCTATAAAAAAAGAAATTGTCCTGTCTTGTAGGGCAACTGAGAGATGGGAAAAAGGCAGTGTAGGTAAAGCCCCTGGCATGGTGCCTGGCACAGTGCAGGCATCAGCGGATGCTGAGTCCCCAGGAGGTGAGAGGTTGGGAGGTAAGGTGTAAGAAATGAAGTGCGGAGGGTAAGATCACAAAGACCATGGACGTAGTGAATAGGGGCTTCCCTATGGTTCCCGTCTGTACAAAGTGCTTGTCATTCAATGCTTTGGAGACAGCTGGAGAGGGGTGCTTCTTTGGGAGGAAGGCGAGGGGGACAATAAAGGAAGGTCGCAGTGCCTGGGGTCCCTGAAACTTGCTTCTAGGGAAAAGCTCTTAAAGGAGAGATTTCTGCAAATAAGGCACCCTGTAGGATACAGACAGAGAGGGCCAAGGATCTAGCTGTGGAGAATTTTTCTATTTAATAACAACCAAAGATGTGTTTCCGAATGTAGTTCCACCCCCCTAACCTAGACACATGTGATTCAGATGCAGCTAAGCACAGGAGACATCTGCCGCCTCTGCTGGTTGGCCTCCAGTCAACGGCAGTTAGGAGGTCTTGCAAGGAGGCAGCAAGTCCGGAGCTCAGGAGGAGGCTATGGACCCCACGTCCGAGGTGCTCCCTGTCTGGAGGGGAGACAGACACATTCAAACAGGCTCCACAGGGCACCATTTATTGAGCACTTGCCAGACACGAGGCTCAGCAGTTGACAGAGAGGACTTTATTCAAGTCTCACAGCTGCCCCTTGGGGCAGCCAGGAGACCCAGATGAGGAAAGGAAGGCTCAGAGAAGGGGTCGTCTTGCTAAAGTTCACAGAGATGGACACAAGCCCAGGGTGTCTGACTCTGGGCACTTTACTGCCTTGGGAGAAAGTATGCCTTCTGTGAGTGAGGCCTAAGAAGGCTTCACAGTCTGTAACATTTGATATTTTAGCAGGTCTCCAGGGGACCAAAGGGGTGAGACATTCTAGACGGAGAGACCAGAGCACAAAAAAATGGCCCTGGGTGAGCTGAGGACTATCTTTCGGGGTCTAGCTTCTCAGGTACCTACAGCTCTTAGAAGAAAGCTCTCTGAGGCTTAATCCTGTCCCCATCCCTAAAATAAAGCAGTTGACCTCTCAGATCCTTCCAGAGCTTCCTGCATCTCTTGGTGCTGAGGTGTGTAGTGGCAGCTCATGGCTCCTTGGCCCTCTTTCTTTACTCCCCAGGCAGCTCCCAGCCTCAGGTAAGACATCTGAAAGCTACCAGGAGCCAGGACTCCCCTTGCTCGTTATTCCAAGAAAGTATTCTAAAGAGACCTGCCAGGCCTCTCACCTGTTCTCCATTGACCAGCACACAGTAGGTAGTCAGGAAAATCAGGAACTGGGCAGCAGGAACTTCTTCAGGTAGGAAATTTCCCTAGGCAATTGGCGATGAGGATAACTGTGGTTTCCAGTGATCATCAAAGGGGTAGGCCTTTGGTTAAGGCTGGGCTTTCACCATGGGAGGGACACCGGTCAAGGGCATGGTGATAAGCACAGCCACTCATAGATAACTGTTTGCATTCCTAATGTTACCTTCTAGTAACTGTTACTTCACATTAATAATGAGCTTTTATTTCCTCAGGTTTGTGTAACAGTCTTGGAGAGTCCTGTTTCTCTGAATTAAAACCAATATTGGCACTTAAAATCGACAGACCATGATGTTGCTAAACAAATAAATTATTGTCCCTCAGTGACCAAGCCTGGTTCTGGGAACAGTAGACTTTTCATGGAAGTTAGTGAATGAAAGGATGAATGGGAGGAAGAAAGGAAGGAAGGAAGGAAGGAAGGAAGGAAGGAAGGAAGGAAGGAAGGAAGGAAGGGCCTTTCACATTAGAACTACAAATAGTATCATCACCAATAACTGCAGTGATTATTTTTTTATTTTGTGGACATGAGACCCTTTAGCCACATGAATCTTTAGCCACACTGGGGGGCACAATGAAATAAACCAACAAAGTTATTAAACATCTACTGTGGGTGAGGACCCCCAAAGTTCCTGGTGGCCAATGAGTTCCCTCAAGTCTTTTGGAAATAACCATAACTTTCTTTTCAAAATATCTCTAAATTCTTTTCCAATAAAATGCAGCAAGGAGGAATGGAATTAGACTTAGACACCAAGTCAGGCTATCAATGGCAAAGAAGGCCAGCCAGTAAGTCCAGGGTCTGTCTGTCTAACTCAGACTTTCTTTCATGCAATATGTTTCTATTTCACTCCAACACACAGGTCTTCATTTATCTCCAGTCTGTATCCTTTTATGCTGTGCTGGAGAGGCTTTAAATAATCATGAAGAACCAATGTATCTTTCCATCCACATTAATCAGACAAAAGGTAGAGGTTGTCTAAGATTAAATGTGTTTAATATCCAAGTTTTATTATCTTCTCCCCTTTTTCATATTTTGACCTTAGGACTTCAAGGACAGAAAGGAACAAAAGGAGATTCAGGAGTTCCAGGTAAAGGGCTGGCTTCATTTTAATTCCTCACCATGATGCCTGGAAAGGCTCATGCTCAGATGACTGGTCTGGTTGACTTTGAACACACTGCTGTGACCTTCTCTCAAAGTGGCCTGGGCCTAAGATCTCTAGGCTCTCTCAATCAAGCCTCAGATTCTTCCCCTGGAAAACCCGGGGAATGACAGGAACTCAGTGACCAAGGGTTATAGGAAGAGGGGCCGGGGCTTTGGGTGGTGAAGGTTAAAAATGTCAGGAGAGCCAGGGGTGAGGTGGTGGCTTCAGGTGTGCAGCCACCACGGGGCTGTGTGGCCTTCCTTTCTAGTCCCAGGTTGGTTGCCAGGTCTCTGTCTGCTTCCCCATATCTGTTCTGGTCCAGCACCATCTTCCGTTGGCGCCTCAAGCCCCTCCCCCCTCCTCATTCTTCTCACTAGACTATTATCATCACCCTCATTCAGTGGGCCCTTGTTTGTAGTTGGTTCCCGAGCTTGGCACTTTCCACACACCGTTCCTAGTCTTCTTAACAGCCCAACCCTAATGAGTGCTAAGGCAACACTTCTCAGACAAACAGCTTGAGCAGTCTTTCTTCCTCATTAACTGGATATTTTGTTCCTATTTTAACTTCAACAAGGAGAAATTGAGTCCTAGAAATATTCTAGCAAATTCCTCCAGAATGCCTAGAACTTCTATGCAATTATGTATTCTGATGAGGACCAACAACCTCTGGAATCCTGTCAGCAATTTTCATCTGTGCATCCTCAACCAGCCTTTACAGGGGAGCTGGAAGATCAGAGCAGCACCCCTCCTTCCCAATTGAACTAAAGATACCAGCTGAACATCCAAAAAGCCCATCCACGGCTTGGAACCTGCTGGTTAGGAACAACTCATTCATGAAACACCAAGGCCCTCAGTGCCCCTTGGAAAGCCGAGCAGAGCATCTGACAGATGCTCTCCTCAGGCTCTGCAGGTGTGAAGGGTGAAGAGGGAAGCCCAGGCCTGGCAGGCCCTAAGGTTACCCCTGGACCAGGTGTCCAAAAGGGAGACCCAGGACTGAAAGGAAGGCCTGTTTCTCCTTTGTGGGTTTGAAGGAGTGGCCCTGTTGTAAAGAGTTTGGCGAGTTTTCAGAATCAGAAGAGTCGAGGTCTGTTGGTCCAGTGGATAAGTTCTGAGCTGGGATGGGCCTCATCATTGAGCATACAGATGTGAATAAGGCACAAATGGGTGCTCAGAGAGGCAGACATGTGAGCATGTGCTTGCAGCACACCCAGCCATGCCCCAGCCACTCCAAACAGTTTCCATGACTGATTCTTTCCATGAAGGAGAAGCTCCCCACTCCATGTCTCTTACCTGTTAAATGTCTCTTGCTGAGCTAGTTTAAATCCTTCCTGCTGTGGCTTAGGCCCATTTCTTTATGCTCAATTGTCGGTGCCCAGGTCACCAGCACAGCTGGGGAGAGAACCCAACCTCTTCCTCACCCCACCTCCCATCTCCCCACTGCTGGCAAAGGAGGGCCAGGGGGTCTTGGCCTGGTTTTCTTGAAATCATGTGTTTTTCCTCTTCATGGCAGGATCTTCTGGGTCACAAGGAATAAAGGGAGAAAAAGGTCAAAAAGGTAATTATTAATTTTATTCTTTTTAATTTGTGCTTTAGAGTCAATTCTGTTCTTGAAAATTGTATGTGTGGTAGGGAGAGAGGACTTGCTGCTCAGAAAAGTTACCGATTTTAGGGACAAGCTAATGGGCTCTTCCCTTAGATAAGCCTGCTCGCGATGTGTAGCCACAGTGCAACAGCTTTCCTTCCTTCCTCCCTTTCGTCTCGATCTTTCTTTTTTTCCTCTCTACAACCTAAGGCAAAATACAGTCATCCAGATCTGGAAGACCAGCCATAGAGAAACCTGCTCCTATGGCATCATGCCCGCAGGTCCAGGGACACAGAGGCTGCTTGTCAGGCGTGTTAGTGCCATAATGTGGGATCTTCCCAGCTCTGGCCACAGTTAAGTAGAGTGATATCTTTTACCTAGCTATAGAACTTACAAAAGTTAAAAGGCAGAGCCTGCATTCACACGAAGTCCTAGGCTACCTTCCTTGCCTCTCCTACATATGTTTTTTTCACCCAGGTGAACCCCTAGCACCTGCCAGGATTGCAGGCTCTGTGAACCGAGGCCGGGCTGAAGTTTACTTTAATGGTGCCTGGGGGACAATTTGCGATGACGACTGGGACAATACAGATGCCACTGTCTTCTGCCGCATGCTGGGCTACTCTAAAGGAATAGCCCTTTACCGTGTGGGAGCTGGTGAGTTCTCAGTCAGCGCCCTCTTTTCTTGAGGGGCCAGTGTGGGCTTTCTCTCCCTGGTGGGGTGTTGACACCCTTTCTTTGGTTTCAAGTGACTCAGTGTGATTTGGCTTAAAAGAAAAATGGTTCAAACAACTGAAAAGTTCTGCAGCTCAGAGCCTGAGGCTTACATCCTTCTAGCTCGGCAACCCCAAGAAAAGAATGACCTTTCTTCCCAAGAGTGACAGCGAGAGGTTGGGGTTCTGGCTGGCATGGCTTGGGTCAATGTCCAGCCAGCCCTGGAGCCAAAATACCACCCATCTGAGGGTGTTTATGAGGCATGGCTCTCCGGGTGACAGCTGAGGTGCTAGTGCCAGAAGAACAGAGACTCAGGGCAGGCAAACATTGGTGTTCATTCCAACTGTCTGGACCCTGGAAGCCTGGATCCTGCCCACATCGTAATCACCTTTAAGAAGAAGATGTGAAGGGAAGAGGAAGCAAATCAGAGAGGGGACTTTTTAAAATCAGTTTTGGAATGATGTCCTCGGGTGCTAGCGACTCAGCCCGTGTCTTTCAGCATAAAGTGCAAACTTCCAACAAAAGAGTTAAGTTCCAAGGCTGGGACCATTTCCTTGGCTACAGGAGCTGACCTGACAGGGAGACTAGGCCAGCAGTCCCCAACCTTTTTGGCACCAGGGACCGGTGCTCCTGTGAGAATCTAATACCTGATGATCTGAGGTGGAGCTGAGGCGGTGATGCTCTAGCGCTGGGGAGTGGCTGCAAATACAGATGAAGCTTCACTTGTTTGCCCACCACTCACTTCCTGCTGTGCAGCCCGGTTCCTAACAGGCCACGGACCAGTGCTGGTCCACAGCTCAGGTGTTGGGGACCCCTGCATTAGGCCACTTTCTCCTGCTTCCACCCCTATATACTCTCTGCTCTACTCTACACAAAGTGCACACCTATGTTTTAATCTGAGTCCAGTTGTATTGTCAAACTCCTTTAAAATATACATTTTCCTCTATAGATTAAGGCTATATAGCTTATCACACTATAGTGCAAACACTGTAATCAAATAATTCAACTGTTTTCCTCTGAACTCTTCATCTGAAGTCAATTGTATCAGAAGGAAGGGGGTTTGAGGAAAATGTGAATGCTTTAGAGCCAGGGGATGACTGGGCTAAAAAGGCATTTGAGGAAGACGGATACAGCTGTAGTGGATTCACAGGGAGGAGAGGAATGCTAGAACCCGAGGAGGAGACTTCAAATCATACATGGATTAAATATGAAATACTTGGATGAGACTTTTTTCAAAGGGTAGAAAGCAGAACAGAGGTGGTCAGCACCTTGGGCTTGAGTGGATGTGAGAGAAATGTCATCTAGCCCACATGAGAGCCCCTGAGCACAAATGGGCCGCTGTGCTTGGACCCTAATCCCACTCTCCTTTCCCTCTTTTCTTTTTCTGAATCTAGGCACTGGAAACATCTGGCTGGATAATGTTGCATGTCGAGGGACAGAGACGACACTGTGGAACTGCAACAGGAGTAACTGGGGCGCCCACAACTGCAACCACGACGAGGATGCTGGCGTAGACTGCAGCTGACCCTCCCCAGCCTTTGTACTGCTCTGTCCCCAAGGTGCCTGCAGGCAGAGACACTCAGCTCTCTGAGGGGTTCCAGGAAGTGGCTGAGCAGCCTCTGGGGTGGGGTCATTAATAAAGCTCAAAATGCTGTAACCTGGCAAAATCACTGGCCATGGCTGAAGTCACTAGTTCATACCCACCATCTCTTCTTGGTGTGCCCACTCAGCGCACACAGAATTTCTCTGAGTTCTCACATTCCCCTGCGCACAGGGACAGTAGAGTCTCAACTCATAGCCAGGGGGAGGGTGAAGGTACAGGGGGATCTAAATGCAACACCGAAAGTGAATATCACCTATAGTCAAAATTAGTCATGACCATCCCTTCGATCACTGAGATGCGGCCTCTCTTATGAGTTCTCCCTCCAGCACCAGAGCTGCTCACCAGCAAATGAAGAGGTTGGCATGTAGTTGGCACCATATTGCATGATGAATAGGAATTGTACCTTCAAGCATGAAAATTAGTTCTCTTCGGAATGTGAGCTCCATCAGTGCAGGGACTTTTGTCTGTTTCATTCATCCCTAAAAGGGCTCAGTAAATATTTACTGAATGAAAAAGTGAATTAAACTAAGAAGGTAGAGCAGCTCACCTTCTCTGAGGAATTTGCTTCTCTCTCCCTTTTCAGTCTTTCCCTGGGATATATACTTTCTGAGTGCAATCACATTCTCTCTCTCTCTCTCTCTCTCTCTCTCTCCCTCTCTCTCTCTCTCTCTCTCCCCCCCCCCCAGTTGTAAATGTAAATAGTTCAGTGAATATTAAATTTGGGAGAGTGAGATGCATGTGTACATGACTGTGATGTATCATCATTCACATTTGACTCATTTGTAAATGGTGAAGCCGAGGTTGGCACCTAAGGAGGAGCAATGGAAGGACTGGGGGACAGAGTGGCCAAAGCTCTGCTGCCGCCGCCGAGCCCTGGCACAGTGCGAGAGCAGCCTCCGCGGGACACCTTGGGTCTCCCTCCGGAGCTCTCAACCAGCCACCCAGAATCCAATGCACTTTCAGAGGCTGCAGCTGCACCATCCCAGAACAAGCATCAGAGCTTCAGGGGCTCAATAGGAAGGGGTCTTGAAAGCTGGCTGTTTCAATTTGACAGAAACTTCTAGAATGATGCACCTTTCTCTGGCATATTGGGATGGGGGAGTGGTGGGTCAGGGAGGAAAGAAGACATTTTAAGCCATATCGGGGGTTCTGGGATATAATATTTTCCAAATGTGTAACTAAAGGATCTTATCAGCACTTCTTATTTCTCACACTTGTTCACTGAAACAAAGATGTCATTTCTGCCATCTGACTCTCAAAGCTGGCTTCATGAGCCTCTTTAGAAACATGAGCATCTTGAAAATAGAGCTGAAAGCAGAAGTACTTTTCTGGTTTTTTCCATTTAGGTTATCAAAAGCCAAGCCTGGCTGACTCGATCACAGCATTTTAAATAAAGAGTTCTAACCTGAGCAAACAATAAGGGCATGAGGTAAAAGCCACCTACCCCCTTGCCCAGTAGATAGCAAGGAAAGAAAATGAGAAGATAGAAATAGAGGGGTGGGGGTCTTCCTGGCAGTCTCAGCCCCAGTTCCCCCATATTCCTTTTCTATACTAAGATCTGCCTCTTCCAAAAATGATGGACTATGGGACTGGTTCCTGCCTGGGGAACCCCTTCTGCCCTTCTGCCATATTAGGGATCTATTGGTACTTGTGTGCTGTCTCTCTCTGTCTCTGTCTCTGTCTCTGTCTCTCTCTCTTTCTCTGTCTCTCTCTCTCTCTCTCTCTCTCTCTCTCTCTGTCTCATACACACACACATACCTACATATGCACACATACACAAACACACCTTTCCATAGGAAGAGGCAACAGTTCATAGTACAGAATAGTCAAATCCTTGCAGGGAATGGACCACCCATGCCATCACAGCAACGAAGCTCAGAGACATGGCTGTGGCTCAGCCACACCCAACATTTCTTTTCCATAGTTTTGGTTTTCATCTCTGAGCTGTTGACAAGGTGGAGAACTGTCTCCTGAGCTCCGTTTATATATAGGTCTACCAACTGCCTCCACACAGGTACCCCAAAAGTCAGGAAGCTAAAGCCTGACTCATCTTCTGCTCTTCCTGTGTTCCTCATCTCAGCCAGTGGCTCCCTCTGTCCAGTGCCCAAGAGAAAAACTGAGTGTCAGACACCATGCCTCCCCTCCAATACCTCCTCATTCATCAGGCACCAAGTCCCACTAATTCTACCTCCTCGATATCTCTCCAGTCCATCAGCTCTCGCCATCTTGGCTACCACAGTGGCTCAGGCCAAAGCACTGCTGTCCTGGATGCCTGCTGCCCTCCACCACACTCCACCTGTCACCCACTAATACACCACATGGCAGTCTGAGAGCTCTTTAGAAATGACAGATCTAAGCATGCTACTCCCTGCCTAAAGCTTTCAGTGGCTCCCCAGTTCCTTAGGCAGTGAGCCAGATTCGTCACTGTGGCTCACGAGGAAGTGACCCTGACAATTGACCTCACACAGCACTCCAGCAACCTTGTGTTTCGGTTCCTCTCTCTCATTTCTAGTTCTGTTTATATTGTTTCTCCTATGTGATGTCTCTCACACGACAGGTCTTGATAAATATTTTCTGACTGACTCCTTAAATAAGTGAACGAATGAAGGAACGCTAAGCAGAGCCCTTAGCTTCTCTTTACTGGGATCGCTTCGTAGGCTTTCCTCGGACGGGATTCGCATTCTTGCCGTCTATCATACTCCACTGTGACTAAAGACCCCCACTCAAATAGTTCCCCAGATACGAAGGAATGGTTTTCTCGAAGGCAAATTTAATGCTCAGCTTTTTACATTTTATAACATTAGTTTTTAAAACAAAATCATTGGGGCCATGTTTTACTAGGTATATTCTTGAAAATATGTATTTTTTGAGTTTATATTTTCCCACTGCTTCAACATCCCCATGAACAGGCTATGAGCATCAGCCCAAGTGACCAGATATGCCAGGGTGAGAAGGTGGGCCCCTACCACCAGCTTCCCTTCCTACCCTCCCTTGACTGTGACCTAGCAACATTCAAAGGCACCAATGAAATCCCCTTGTGCCCTTTGCTTGTGTACCCGATGCCATGCCCCAGTAAAGTTCCTCTCCGCAAAACCTTGCTCTCTCAGGTCTGTCTGTGTGGCTGAGCCCACTCCCTTGGCACTTTTTCTGTATGGGCCCCTCTTGGCCTGCAGTGACCCAGTCTCTCTAGGACCTGTAAATATAATCAATTTTGTTTTCTTGTGCCTCTCCCATGCCTCATCTTGTGGCCGCACCTGACTGACCATCCCCTAAAAGAACACAGCACTAGAGCAGCACATGATACGAGTGAGATTATTCCCATCTTATCAATGAGCAAACTGAGTTGCAAAGAGGAGAAGTAATGTGGAACATTGGCTTCAATTCTCATCCTTCTATTTATGGCCTTTGCAGAGTGACTTTGCAGCTCTTCTCATCACCAGCCAGGTCTCTTATTTTTTCACCCCCTCTCTTGGAATTTCTGCCACATTATAGAAACAAGCCTGGGCTGGCCCACTGGAGAATGAGTGAGCATGTGGAGCAGAGCACAGGTGCCCCTGAGGATATGAGCACCTGGCCTACAGCTGACCACAGTTGCATTAGTCAACACAGCCGAGACTAGTCAAGCTGGGCCCACATCAGGAGAACTACCTGCCCAACCAACCCATAAACTAATGAATAGTCACAGATGGTTGTGGGTGGTTTGTCATACAGCAATGATGTTCTGATAAAGTTAATCTGACTGAGGACACAGAGCTAGTAAGCAGCAGAGAGGGATTCGAACCCAGGTCTGTCTGATATCAGTAAGATTAATGGAGAGAGAAGAGTTGCTGCCACCTTCACCTCTGCTGGTCAGTTCCTCTGATAAGCTCTCAGGCAGCGCTAAGCTGAGGGAGCGCCCCTTTCAGACCCACGGAGGCCACAGCACATGTCCCCAGAGTGTAGGCTTGTTCTGTGGCTGGTCAGTGACTGATGTGGGGCTGAAGAGGAACTGAATAAAATTAACATGACAACAGCCCCAATTACCAGGAAGCAGGCTGTGGTGGGGCTGAGGCTGCTGAATGTTGGGCATGGCCTCCTACCTCTGCATGACACCGCTGTTGACAGCTTAGCTGTGCTGTCTACTTGGAATAATTCTCTTTTCTCCTTCCCCTTCCTGGCAACGCCGTGACCCGCACGAGGTGGGCAGGACTGATACCGGCACCGAACAGACTGGCTGGGTGGGGCCCTCAAAGAACCCTCTGTGCACAAGCCCCCATTACCCTGCTCAGAGAGCTTTTGGCATCCAACTATAGAGACACAGGTAAGAATGAAGGTTCTGGAGCCAGACTACCCAGGTTAGGATCCTAATACTGCCACGTACCAGGCCTTTACCTTGACAACCAAGTTATTGAACCCATCTGGGTCTGGTTTCCTAGTCTGTAAAATATAGTAACAGTTCTTCCCTCTTAGAGTTCTTATGAGGATTAATTGAACTGATAAGTTAAAAGGAAATATTTAAAATAATGCCTGGCACATGGTAAATGCTGTGTGTTATTGTGATCCTTCAAGGCCCTTCACAGTCCACTCCTCACCCCCCAGCATTGCCCTACTGAGCCCTCTGCACCAAGTGCACAAGCCTTCTCAGGGCCCTTTCGTCCGCACCAGGCTTGGGGGTAGGACGGACTAGGAAGGTGTGTCTGTGGGTCCTCCAGAAGCCAACATGGAGGAAATTGAGACCGGGAGAGGTTTATTGAGGGTGACGCCTGTGAATAATAAAAGGTTGAGGGAGCAGGATCGGGCAGGAGGGCCTCAGACCAACACACAGACATGGCAAAGTCTCAGCCAGCTCTACAGGGAGATCCAGAGCAGAGATTGCCCCTCGGCAGAGTCTCATGTTGGGCAGGAATAGCCAAGCTCTAGTCCCTTTCCTCCCACTGGTGCCCTGGCTGGGGGCTGCCTGGGAAATGCATGGCCTTGGCCTGCAATTGGAAGTGGATCCTGCATTTCCACAGCCACATGGGAGGTTCTCTCTTGAAGCCAGAGACCCAGAAGCACCTACATGTCTGCTAGAGATAGTTTGCTGAAAAGAGGGTGGGATTTGGGATTCAAATCCCAGCACCAATGACCAATTTTTGTGTGGCTTTGGAGAAGTTTCTGCTTCCCCATCTGTAAAGCAGAAATAATGGTGATGATGAGGAGGATGATACTGTTGAGGATGATGATAAAGATAAAATACTAGCTTATGAGGATTAACTTCTGTGCTCTTGGCACACACTGGGGACTGAAGAACAGCAGCATCTATGAGAACAGCTTCCGACTCCAAGCCTTGTTCTAACCATGTCTCCGTACCAAGGCACAGTTCAGATTGTACTTCTTTTAGAAAACTTTTCTTGGCTGCTCTTGCTCCAGAGAAATCTTTCCTTTTCCTCAATCCCTATAGCCCATTCATGTAAAGAAGAGAAAATTCACTGCAGAATCCAAGATTTTTTAAGGGCTTACTGTGTGGTGTGCACAATGCTAGGTACATTATATTTTTTATAGTCTTTGCCATAGTCTTATTTGTCCTCCACAGCAACATTGCATGAAAGGTTCCATTATTATCCCCATTTCATAGCTGAAAAAAACTGAGGCCGGTAGAAAAAAAAAATGACTTTCCTTTGGTCATTACGACTCATCGTCAGGTCTTCTGGTTCTCAACACTTTTTAACTTGCACCATGATGGACTCAGGAAGCATTCAGAAAGTATGTATTGTTGCAACGTAGGAATCTGCATTATTAAAATAGTACACAAACAGCACTCACCTGATAGGGCTGTTCTAAGTCTGTGAGGCTGAAGAGGGGATCAGAACTCATTCATTTAAACACTCCTCTGTGGCAGGATAATCAGAGGTGAGTAAGATCAGGTCCCAGGAATATAAACAATCAATTCACAAAAGGGAGATCATAGGCCAGTAGACATATTAAAAAATATTCATCCTCGCTTATAACAAAAGAATTGCAAAAACTCGAGAAAATTTATTTGCATGTCAAATTGGCAATTAAAAAAAAATCCTCGATGTTGGTCATATGGGAGGGAATCAAGCTCTGTAATTTACTATGAATAGAAATATGGATAGATTTCCTGGGGGTGGTAGGGATTTGGCAAGATCTGACCTGAGATTTTTGAAGCAGAAAAAGGAACCATAGTTGACTCTTGAACAACATGAATTTGAAGTTTATGGGCTCACTTATATCCAAATTTTTTCAAAAGTATTTTCCTTGTGATTTTCTTAATAATATTTTCTTTTCTCTAGCTTACTTCACTGTAAGAATGCAGTATATAATACAAATAACATACAAAATATGGTTATTCGATGGTTTATGTTATCAGTAAAGCTTCCAGTCAACAATAGGCTATTAGTAGTTAAGTTTTGGGGGAGTCAAAAATTACATGGAGATTGGCAAATGTGTTGGGGGTCAACACCCCTAACTCCCATTCAAGGATCCACTATAATCAGAAATGCCTACCACATTGATTGGTTACTGCTGCATAACAATTCAGACCAAGACTTGGTATGTTACAATATTTATGCTCGTTGATGCATCTTCAGGTCGGCTGGAAACTGGCTGATATCTGCTGGGCTCAGTTAGGCAGCTCTGCTTTAAACTGCAGCTCCAATTGGGTTCAGTTCCTCGCTGTGCGTCAGGCTTAGGCTGTTCCTCCTGTGTCATCTCTAGAACTTGCCTCCCAGTGAAGGCAGCAGCCTGAACGGGTGAGCAGGAACACCCAGTGCCGCTCAAGGCCTAGGCTCAGAGATAACACCATCACCTCTGCCCACATTTCATTAGCCAAGGCAAGTCACATGGCTGGCCCCAAAGTCATAGGGCAGGGAAGTTCCCTACAGCTCTAGTGGGAGGATGGCAAAGGGGCAAAGGGCATGTGAGGGAGGGGTACAGAACTGGGACCAGTGAGGCATCTCCCAGCCCACAGAAGTTCATTGACATTCTTCAAAGAATTATGTAGAACGGTATGGAGTCACACAGATAATGTATGTAAATTCAGAAAAGTAAAAAGAAAAGTGGCAATTTAAATAGTGGTCTAAAGTTATATTTGCACATATCTTCTTTACTAGATGCTATACATTATATATTTATACACACACATTACTATACATGGCTGCATACATAAAACAGTGAAGACTGTACTTCATGGTTGATTTAAAAGGGTTTCAAAGATATTTTAATTATATGTGATTTTCACCTTACAAGCTGAGATTTTCTTCTCTTGTAAAGAAACATTGGAAATATCCAATATCCAAAGGTACAGTTTTGGTTAACTAAACGACAGTACATAACATGCAATTACAGACTATGCGACCATTATAAACCATATTAGAGAGAATATTTAGGAAAGTGTTCATGTTATATTTAAAAGTTACAAAACAGCATGAATAGAAGACCACAATTTAATAAACACGGTTCCTTCCTTCTCCTCACCACCCCACACCAGATTCAATCGAGCGCTAAAGATGCGTGAGTTCCCCCTCAGATGCCTCTTGGGCGCATCCACTATTTTTCCACCTGCCGCCCCCACCTCCACCATGGCCCGTCACACCGTAAGTGCCTAGATGATTGTTAACAGCCCCATAGCTGGTCTCTCCTCTTCAGACTTACCTTTTCCTAGACATTCACCCAAAACAGCCAGAGTAGTCTTAGATCTTGTCTCTCTCCTTGTTTCAAACACTTTCGAGACCACCTACTGCCATTACAAGAAGGTCCCCACTCCCAGCCATGGTATAGGGAACCTTGGTCATCCAGCCCCTACCAACCTCTCAGTTTTGGAACTGCCACTGGCCACCAGCCCAAATTTACTGTCCAGCCTGAGGAATTTCATTCAGTCCCTCAGAACAGTTGTGTTCATCCATTTCCCCTTTCCTACACCTTTCCTGCCACTTATTTCCTCTGAGCTTCACACACCTGAATTCAGCCAGCATGGCAGTACTTAGTGTAATTTAGGAGAACTGTTCATTGCCTCTCTCTGCTCTTAGGGTAGGAACTGTGTCTCGCTGCACTCCCATTATTGAGCATATGTAATACACACACACACACACACACATCTTTAATAAATAAGTTACTTTTGAAAATGTATATGTTTAGGGAAAAAAATTGAAGGAAACACACCGAAATGTCTCTCTTTGGCAGGAGATTATGATTGATTTTTATTTTATTATTTTATATTTTTCATGATTGAGGGTTGTCTACCATGAGTATATATTAATAAGCAGAAAAGAAATTGTTATTTAAAGTAAACAATAAAAGTAGAATATGCCTTATCAAAAAGCCCAGAATCTTCCCCCTCCTGAGCTCAGGCCTCCGGTCCTAGTCCCCTGTTTGTTGCTAATGTGCAGGCACCTCAGAGGACAGAAAGTATAGATTCTGAGAACACCTCTGCTACATGGATTGTAAAGAGAAATGAGGCCCCCTCTGGAGGGAGACAGGTGGGGTTCAGGGAAGGACTTTGTATTTTATAACAAGATATAATAAGACCTGTTTGTATGCTGATGGGAATGACCCAGTAGAGAGGGAGAAATTAATAATTCAGGAGCGAGGGCACAATTTCAGGAGCCAAGTCCTTACAAGAACTAGAGGGCAAGGGATTCTGAGCAATTGGTGAGAGCAGGAACAGTTCTTCCCTGATAGCAGGAAGAAAGGAGAAAATATGAATAAAGATGCAGAGACCAGTGGATTTGGTGGTGGGAAGATAAGGGACGGGGTAGTTCTCATCTGATTGCCTGTATTTTCTCAAAGGACATGAGCTGAGGTCAGCAGCTGAGTGGGGGAAGGGGAAACTGGTACAAGGGGTGTCAAGGAAAAAGGATCCAGCACTGGGTGTGGAGGTCTGCACTACCGCCTTTATTGAAAATGTTAGGAGTAGTCAGAACAATCTGCAAGGTAGGAATTCATGGACCACTGTACAGATGAGGAGCTGTGTGTTCAAGGTCACATAGCTAGTAAGAGGCAGAGGCCAGATTTGAAGCTAGGTGTGTCTGATGACAGAGGGGAGCATCCCTCCATATGCTGTACTCAAGATGCCTTTGCTGAGCCTTCACTCCACCCCCCCCCCGCCCCGCTCCCATTCTGCCCAGTTGGGTACCACCTCATGCCATGGATCGCCTGTTGGTCTAGTTCTTTCTCTGTGCCTCACTGCTGCAAAGATTAAAGACCCAGAGTCTGGTCCCTGAGCTCAAGGTCTGTGGGAAAACCACAGCGAACACAGTCTTAGTACAGAGTGATGGGCTGGGTTGGCCCAGGAATGCGGGGGCCAGCAGGGTCTCCACTCTGAACCCCCACCAAGTTCAGGGCCAGACTGAGATTCCTTTCCTCATCCCTGCTCCTCAAATTTATACAGGAAAATCTTAATGAGTACATTGAGTGAACTCAAAATCATGCAAAAAATAAAACAAGAAATTGGCATGTTTTTAAAATGTGTGTTAAAACAGCATTTTTCTGGATATTCTAAGTGCAGCCCTCCAATAATAAGCTGAGGAGAGCTCTTTTCTGGCCTTCTGCCCCATTTGGTGGGGACTGAAAAGAACATAGCAGGTGTGCCATGGAGCATAGTGGGTGCTTGATACATAGCAGCTCTTGGCAGACAGAGAAAACTTGGAAAACACTGGGCTGTGACTGACTGTTGCTGGTGGTGGTAGTGCTACTATTGAGAAATGGTCTGGGGGAGGGTGGGTTTCAGGGCTCCCCGGCCCACAGACATTCCCTAGATGCCTCCTTCTCCAAGCCTAACTGCTGGAGGGAACGTCAGGACACAAGTCCTGGGGTTGCATCTACCTGTGGACTCTGACATGGTTTGGAAGGTTGCCTTCTGTCTCTGGTCACACGGGGCTGCTGCAGGCCTGCTCAGCCCGCCAGCCATCAGCCTTGGTTTCTGTCCGGCCCTGCCAATGTCCCAACCAGGAGAGGCTATACATCCAAGAAGGCTCCAGGGCAGGTGCTGAGACCCAGCCTACCCTCCACGGTGCCCAGGCAGGGCTCCACTAAATGCCCTGCTCATACTCGCCTTCTGATCCCGGTAATAACCCGTTTACTACTGCCTCTGGACAGAACGCATTTGGAAAAGCACGTTCCCTTTAGACGCAGGGAAACTCCTATTTATTGAGCCTTGACTGTGAACTGGTACTGTGTGAGGTTCTTATTTACATTGATTCCTCAGACAACCCCATGAGATGTTATAGCTCAGAGAGGTAAGGTCATTTGCCTGGGGCCACACAGTGAGCTGATATGCACCAGAGCTAATTGTCCAAATCCAAAGCTGACCCAGAAGCTTATGCTCTTCCCCAATATCTACCACCCATTTCCTATGCTCACATCCCAGGGTAAAGAACTTGGGCAGAAGGAGGTGGCTACTTCAGCAGATGTGGTGGAGGGACTTTTGAAGAGCGAGACAGAGAATTCTATAACAGACAAGCACCAACATAGTCAGGGGACCTGAGTTCTAGGCCCTACTCAGTCAAATATGGCTTGTGAACTTAGTCTCCAGAGCCTGACTCCTCATTTGAATAAGAAGGGGTGAAACTAGGTCACTCCAAAGCTCCCCGGCACCTCCAAAAGTTTGGACATTGAGGACTCCTGACCTGGGGCTTCCTCAAAGGGCTGACCAGTGAGGAAGAAGGGACCCAAGAGGGACTTTCATGCAAACTGTCTCAAGGCTATGCCACCTGCGAAGTGGGGACTGGGTACCAGAGGACCAGAGCCTCCAAAAGTGCCCCTACATCAGACCTGCCTGAGAGGGTGGCCAGTTGGTCTGAGAGGACAGGGGAGCAGGGAAGCAAATGCCCTCACCAGTGGGTGCTCACTCATGGTCTCAGTGGCCTCCCTGGTTATATCCCATGCCCTCTGGCATCAGGAGATGCTCCCCAGCATTTGACAACTCACCCTTCCTTAGCTGGAAGATGTCTCCCTCCTTGGACTCTTTCCCTTATGAATATTTTGGATTTAATTCCATCCCAACAAACCCTACCTAGGCATTTCTACATGCCAGGCCCTGCAGCAGGTGCTGGGCCTGGTGAAGAGCTGCAAGAGCTCTTAGTCCAGTTGAGGAAACAGACATAATCAACAGACAACTAGATGACCTAATACGGGGTCTAGGGACACAGAGGAGAATGGCGAACCCACTGGGGGTGAGGGAAGTCATAGGCAGCTTCCTGTGGGAGTCCTATCTGAGCAGAGAGGATGAGTTAAGTCATCTAAGGAAGTAAGGGCAAAGGGAAGATGCTCTAGAGAGAGGGAGCTGGACGAATGGGGTATGGGAGCTGGATATATAGGGAACATGACTAATGTGTCAGGAGCCATTCTGAGGAAAACTAGACTGTTAAGCAGGATGTTTTTGCAGAGTTGGCCAGCTGTGCAGTCTGCTGACTCAGGTGGAGGTGCACCTGGTATGGGGGAGGGAAACTGAATGTTCTTTAAATAGCTACAAAATTTCAGTGATTGTTTGTTACTTAAAGGTATTTTGCTTCTTACGCACTCAGTAGGGTATAAATATGCTGTGCAAAAGAAACTCTGGGGCTGCTGCAGTATTGACTGTGAGCCTTCCCAAATCTATCTCTTGTCTGGATCTTTTTGTTAATCCTCACTCCCCCTTCTCAGGTGCTGTTTGACCTAGGCCGGCTGGCTCCAGCACTAATGAAGAGACAGACACAGCTCAGCTAAGAGAGGACAAGGCTGGAACAGGGGCAAGGGGCATGGGATGGGCCCTCAATACCCCTAAAGCAGGGTGGACTCTAGGCCGAGTCCTGGCTGGGGTGCCTAGGAGCATAGTTGCACTATTCATCAAAACAGAGAATCCAAGAGGAGGGCATTTTGGGGCAGAGAAGAGCTTGGATTTGACCTGTGGGACCCCTGGAGTAGCTGTCTAAATGGCATGTTTAGGAGGGACCCATCGAGGATGTCTGGGTCTACCGAGGCAGCTGCCCCATGGCACCCAAATTGTGAAGGGTTCTCAATGGCAATTAAAGTGATTCTCTGATACATATCATGGCCCCTGCTGTCACTGATAAAAGAGGCTGCAATTAATTTAAAATGAGCCTCCTCCCCTGGTAAGTAACATTTATCTCCTGGATGAATTGAGCTGCCTCTCCCAGAGTCTCCCAGCTGATGATGGCTGAATCCCCACTGGGCAAGAGGGCTGAGGCATCACTGCTTACATCAGTTTTCCCAGAGAGACATCCTTGCCCCCATTCATAGGGAAACCTCCTGGGTTAGCTCAGTCAGAGCTAAGACATCTGGGCCAGAAGATAGTGTGGGCCAGAGCCAGGATTACTTTTCAAAGCCTGCAGGTTTCTCAGGCCTACCCATAGCAGAAAACCACATGGGTACACATGCTTGACAGAGGCATATCAAGCAACTTCTCTGTGCCAGGCACTGTGCCAGGTACCAGGGACTAGACTAGGGGATGATTGGAGTCATGATCTAGGACCCCAAAGAGTTCACAGTATGATGGGAGAGATGGAGACATCAACAAACAATTCCAATAGGGTGTGACACATACAAGCAAAAGGGTGGTGACATAAATGCCCTTGAGAAGACCTGAAGGAGGTGAGGGGGTATGCATTCTGTGCTCTTCTATGATTACCTTCTGGCACAATGATAAGAATTTCCCTTTTTATTGAATACCTACCATGTGCCAGGACCCTTAGATAAAACATCTCTAATTTTTACCACCACTTTGAAGGTACTCTATAAAGGGAGAATTCAAGGCTTAGAGAAGATAATTGGCTTATTCCAGGCCACACTTGCTGAGAAGCAAAAATGGGATTTAATCCAAGGGTATTTGACTCTAAGGCTTAGACTCTCCACCCCATAGTGCCGTTTACTCCAGCTCTCTGTAGACTCAGCCCTAAAGAGGCTCTACAGATAAAGCAGAGAAATAGAAGAACATATAATTAAGGCTTGAGCTGGGGTCTAAAAAAGAAATGTAGAGAAAACAGAATGTCTGGTCTGTGAGAATCATTAGAAGTCATGACTTGCGTTGGATTCCCTCATTTTTGAGATGAGTGATGGAGATCCAGAGAGGCAATGTGACTGGCCCCGAAACCCAGTTGTTGACTGCTGAGCTAGATTAGAACTTAGGTCTCCTGGTCCCTAATTCAGGGTTCCTTCCACTCATCAAGCTGTGCCACTCACTCTGGGATGGACACACACACACACACACACACACACACACACACACACGCACACACACACACACTTGCCTAAATTAGTGATTCTTTCTGTCTTTGGCTATCGCAATACTTTGGTGTTTGGGGATCACAATGAAATGGAAATTGCTCAGAAAAAACTCCTGTTGCGGCTGTATCTTGGGACAAGACAGAAGGGGCTGGCGGGGTGGGGTACATCTCAGCCACCTGGCAGGGCGTTTTCCAAAAGACCTCCAGGAACAATATGCGGTGACAAAGGGACTTCATAAGACAGAGAAACATCATGGTGCAGAGGGGGGATCGGAGACACTTCCTGTCCTGGCCCTTGCTGGCTGAACAAGTCACTGGTGTTTCTTGTTTGTGGCCTTGGGCCGGTTACTCAGTTATTGTCTTAATATGTAATTTTATTTTAAAATATATTATAAAATAAAAATAATACATGCACGTATTCAAATTGTACTTGAAAACACGAAATAAACAAATAGCAGCCTTCCTTTCTACAGGGAGCCCCTCTCAGTCTTCCTCCCAAATGTACTTTAAACTCAACAGTCAAATGCCAGATTCTTAATCTCCACCCAAAGACCTGCTCCTGCATTTTCCATTTCACTTAATGGAACAAGCACTCATATAATGTCTCAAGATAGACATTTTTCCTAGTTTCACATGTATCCTTCCAAAAAAATCAGTATAATTCATATATATATATATTCATATTCATATACATGCTTTTTATCAACACACATAATGCTGGACACACTGTTCTCTACTGAGCTGGTTCCACTTATACCTCATCCCTCCAAATGATATCCCTCAGTACAGATGCAGTATACCTCATATAATTACTACCTAATTGACGGCTATTACGTAGTTCGCAATCTTTGTTCTTTCAAGCAGTGCTGCCATGAGTGTCCCTTCTGGTACGACTTGGTGACCTCTTCAATGCACATGTGGAGCTCATTCCTAGTTGCTGGGTCAAATGGAATATATATTTTAAATGCCACCATAGTCCTAAAATAGGTTGCACCAGTGGACTGTCACCAAGAATAAGAGGATGTGTCTTTCCCCCCACCCTGGACAGCACTGGATAGTAACAAGCATTTTGCTGATGTTTGTTCATGTTGATCTGAGCTGATTATTAAAGTCTCATTGCTGTTTTGAATTACATTTTCTTAATTATGAGTTAGGTTGAGAATCTTTCATATTGGCTTTCATTTTTAAGAACTTCCTGTTCACATTGGCTCATTTGGGGTCTTTCTCTCAATGATTCTTTCAATGCTAACTAAGGAAATTAGTCCTTTTGTCTGTCATATGCATGACAAATACCTTCATAGGTGGTCCTGAAGATATTTTTCCTTTGTACTAAAGCTTTTAATTTTTGTGTAATCAGGTTTATCAATCTTTTCCTTTTGGCTTCAGGGTTAAGCTGTTATTTAAATATTTTATAACTAGTTTCAGTTTTTACTTGACTAGAGTGTAAGATGCATTAACATCATCGCCTGCAGATTCTAACATGATGCCTTGTGCTTGGGTGACAGAAATGTCTTAAGTATTTACTGATTAGATATTGATAGATGCTGATAGATAGATGATAGATAGGTCGATGAAATATTTAACAGTGCTAACCATAGCTTCCTTTCAAAAAACTGTTTCTTAAATTAAAAATTCACTATGTGCTTTTTGAAACATTCTCTCCCCTTTATTTTCTCAACCTTTTCTTAGTCTTACCCCACTCGTCCCCCTGATGTGCCCTCAGCCTTCCTCCCCAGCTGCTTTCTCTCTACCCACACCTTAGAAATTGACATTCACCCTCTTGTTTCTTCTATATCCACATGTTTCCTAGCAGGGATGACACCAAGGGATGTCTGAGGGGGTGGTTACCCCCAAACTCCATCTGCTTCCTCCCAAAGCCATCTCTAAAGCAGACGAAGAAGAGGAGAGAAAAAAGTAAGTGAAGTATGTGTTTTCTTAATTTTCAGTAAAGCTTGAATGAAAACGTCTCAGAAGACTCTGCTATTTCTAATGATGTAACCTAAACAAGAACACATGCATCTCCCGCCCACATGGCCCTGCCCTCCTAGCATTGCTGCTGCTGGTCTGTCCCTCCTGGGAGTCAACCCTGCTGCCTGGGCTACCTCATTCATCACTGCGGCTTCACCATCCTCTGGATCCTCCATGAGTATCCAGAGTGAGGAGCTTGCAGTTAAGACACTGAAAGTCTCATTTTACTTTTTTTTTGGCTAGATCTTTTAAATTGAAATTTTGTTTTTGCAAATGGTAAGAAATAAAAGCAATACAACAGGATGCATTATGAAGAGTAAGTCTCACCATGACTCAAACCCTAGTTTTCTTTCACAATCTCTGTGAACAGTTTCTTTTTAAAAAAAAAAAAAAATTATTTAAATTAGTTTCAAATATGCTAACTACATTCCCTCCGCCGTGCTCCCCATCCCCATGACCAACTATCAACTACTAATTTGTACTTCTTTAACCCTTCACCCCATTCTCCCAGCCCCCCCACCCCACCTCTGTCCATCACCAAATTGTCCACTATATTTGTGAGTCTATTTTTGATTAGTTCTTTTTGTTCCTTAAATTCCACATATAAATGAAATCATATAGTATTTATCTTTTTCTGACTTATTTCACTCAGCATAATAACCTCTACATCTATTCATGTCATTGCAAATGGTAGGATTTCATTTTTTTTAATGGCTGAGTAATATTTGTACAGCAAAGGAAACCATCAACAAGACAAAAAGACGACCAACTGTTTGAGAGAAGATATCCACTAATGATACATCTGATATATAAAGAACTTATACAACTCAACAACAAAAAAAAACAAGCAATCCTATTTTAAAAAAGGGCAGAAGACCTGAACAGATACTTCTCTAAAGAGGAAATACAGATGGCTTATAGACATGAAACGATGCTCAAAGATGCTAACCATCAGAGAAATGCAAATTAAAACCACAATGAGCTATCACCTCATACCTGTCAGAATGGCTATCATCAATAATTCATAAAACAACAAGTGTCAAACAGTTTCTTGAGTATAGTGCCAAATATATTCCATACAAACAGAGGAGTATGTGCTTTCCCCCCACACAATTGCCAGCTCACTATTCATCCTACTCTACAGACAATCTGCCACTCACTGGAGTGTCTGGGAGGTGGATTCTTAAGGCTACACACAGTTCTCTGAGTTCAGGTCTTCTGCATCCTGGAATTCCACCAATTTAACTCATCTCCTATTAATAAACAGTTAGGCTTTTTGAGTTCTTTGCTGTTACAAATAATGTTGCGATGAGCATCTTTGCATATAAGCAGCACTAGAATATCATTAACTCCATGAGGTTATGTGGTAGACGAAACAACAATCCTCAAAGATGTCTGCATCCTAATCCCCAGGACCTGTGAATACTTACCTTAGATGGCAAAGGGACTTTGCAGATGTGATTCATTGAAAAACCTGGAGATGGGAAGATCATCCTGGATTATCTAGGTGGGCCCTAAACGTAATCACAAGGTCTTTATAAGAGGAAGACAGGAAGGTCAGAGACAGAGAAGGGGGATTGGAGGGGAGGGCAGGAACCAAGGAAAACAGGTGGCCTCTAGAAACTAGAAAAGACAAGGAAATATCTCCTCCCCTAGAGCTTCCAGAAGGAACTCGGTCCTGCTGACAACTTTATTGTGGGGCTTCTGACCTCCAGAACTGTAAGATAATAAATCAGTATTGTTTTAAGACACTCTGTTTATGGTAATTTGTTACAGCTGCAATGTGGAAACTAATCCACATATAGCTGCGTTTTGCCCTCCCTTCGTTGCATCCCACCGCCAAGAACACTGACGGGCATACAGTAGGAGTTTACTCCAGATTCATTGAATAAACAGAGATCAAACTGTGAAATAATTCCTAGCAGTGACATTGCCCTCTCAAAGGGGATGAACATTTAAAATATTGGTAAAGTTGTGAAATTGTCATCCAAAGATGTGGCACCAGCCAACACTCCCATCAACATACACTTCTTCCTCTCCATCCCCTTGCCTGACTGTGTATCATTATTTTGCCAATATAATTGTGAAAAATGGCATTTCCTTGTTTTGATGTGCATTTTTTTTAAATGAGTGAGTCTGAGCTTCTTTTCATATGTTTATTGACCATTTGCACTTCCTTTTTTATAAACTGCCTATCTGTTCATTTCTTATATTTTTCAATTGAGTTATTATTCTTTTTCACCAATTTGAGCTCTTCACAGGGCATGAATATGACTATGCAAACATATTCCCTGGTTTGCCCTTTTACTTTGTTCCTGGTATTTTTTGCCACGGAGAAATTTTTAATTTGACAAAGGCATGAATGAGGTGCTCATCCAGTTTGGCAGAGAGGCTAGTAGGGATCATTCGGTTGCACCTGTCAGGAGCAAAGGCTCAGAGATAAGAAAGAACAGGAAGATTAATATGACTGGAGCAGTTAGGGGAGAGAAAGATTGATGAGATGTGTTGTCAAGGTGGGGGCGGGGTGGGGAGGAGGAGATGGACAGGAAAGGCACAGTGGAGACAGCCAAAAGCTGGATGGGGATTTGGATCATCCCCTCCTTTAGGTACTAAAGGTACTAAGTTTGGTATTTAGAATACTTTCTGCTGTTACCTCCACGGTCCTGGGAGGTAATAATATTATGCCTATTTAAAAACCAAAGAAACGAAGATTCAAGAGAGGTTAGATAATTGCTCAATTTCACACAGCCACCTGCCTGACCTCTGAGTCTCAATCACTGAACTTGCGACAGTCCAATAAGAAAATAAAACTGAATCACAGAGATGTTAATCTGTTCTAAGTCACACAGTTTATAGGTGGAGGAATCAGGAATTGGACTCAAGGCCTGCTGACCCCCAAACACTTGTTGTTCTGATCTTTTCTCTTCATGCATTCCCTGAGCACAGAAACCCACAGAGATTCTGATTTAACTGGTTTGGCATAGATCTGGGAGCATCATCAAGTAGCCCCAATACACAACCAGGTTGAGCACCCCTGCCCTGGCCCCAAAAGACAGGACCTTCTTCTTCCAGTCACAACAAACACACCTGAAATGGTGGAAGCTTGCTGAGCTTGTCTTTTCCTTTTTGGGGGTACAACTTCCTGAGACTTCATTTTGCACATTCCAGTCTTCTCACTTCTGGGGTTCTGTTGTCCCCGATTAACCAAACAGGCTGAAGCATCCTATTAAGGAAGCTTCGCCTGTTCAGGCCAGGCCAACCCAGCCAGGCCCTGGAAGGCTAACCTGGGCCATGGAGATGTGTCAGTGATGGGAAGACAGGCCGGAAGGAGGTGAATGGGGCCTGCAAGAGCGAGACAGAGGCCAGTGAAGGGAGCCAGACACTGGGGAGAGAAATGCATGCTTTTGGAGGGCCTCCAAGGTGCCAGGTATTGGGCTATGTAAGTTTCATAACAATCCTGTGAGATCTCATTGTGACCAACCGACCTGGGGGAACCCGAGGCCCAAAGCTGAAGAAAGTGAACCAGGTGTCACTGAGTGTAAGTGTCAGAGCCAGGCCCAACTCTGAAGCCCGGTGTGTCCCATTTTTCCAGTGCATCCCAGCAGGCAGGGTCTGAGGAGAGGAAGGGAGGAGTAGAGATGTGGGCAGTGATGCAGAGGACCAGCACTGGGACAGAATGAGTACACGCACTGCAGGTACAGGGTGTTGGGCAGAGTGTGACCAGCAGCTCAGTTGGATCCACTCAGCATTCGTTGCCCACCTCCTGTTTGCCAGGCCCTGTGCTGGGCACTGGGGGCCAGAGATGAGTTTGCTTACCCTAGGGGAGAACCAGGTTGAGTGAGGCCATGTAATTCAGGCAGCAAATGGCAGAGGTGCAAAGAGTGAGGTGGTACAGGACGGGGTGATTCACTCTCCTGGTCTGTGGGCCTCAGTGAGAAGACTGCCTCGCAGGGTTCTGAAGAAATTCTGGGAGGAAAGGAGATTTGGACAGGAGAAAACAAATGTGTAAAGGCATGGGGATGGGAATCCACCCCTGCAGTACTAGGGGCCATACACAGTCTGAGGAAGAGGTGTAGGCTGTGGAGTGTGATGTTTCCCAGGCCTCCCTGAGCCTGCAAGCACCCCTTCTCCAAGCTCCGTCATCTCTCACCTCCCTGTGGAATTTTCTCTTCTGTTGGCACCAGCTCTCATCCAGCCTCCCACGAGTCTTCCCTGACTGAGTGCTCCAACTGAGGGCCCCCTTGCAGTCCAAACTGATCTGCGGAGCTCCCATGGCTTGGTCGTGCCTACATTTTCTCCCTAAAAGATTCCAAGCTCCTCAAGGGAGGACTTCTGTCTTCTTGTTCTCTGGAAACTGCCGCCCCTGGCACAGAACAGGACTCAGGAAAATGGGTGACATCTAGCTGGTGGCCCATGTGAAGGCTGTTCTTCAGGCCACAGAGGGAAAGCACAAGATCCTGAATGCAGCCTAGAGGGGGCAGCACCTTCCAGACTACTTGAGGAACTGTGTGATCATGTGGAAAGGGACTAGCAAGAGTGGGCCACCAGGTACTGGGCTATTTAGTGAGAATCAACTTCCGCCAGGGAGAACCTCAGAGGCTGGGATGCATAGCCAAAGGCCCTGCAGCAGGCACGAAGCTGGGATGCTTCAGAGGAGGTGCTCGACTCAGAGAAGAGGACACTGCTGAGGGCTCTTTACCCTTCTTATCCAGGACTCAGCCAAATTCCTGCAGCTCAGGGGGAACCTGGGCGACAGGAAGACAGATGGGACACACAGTGTTGGGTGCACCAGAGCACCCACATGGTGGGGTTGGGGGGGCGGCGTGGTGGAGGGGATCTGTTTCCAAGCTGGAGGTCTGGCCTGACCGGGCAGGTTGGCTGCCCCATCAGGGATCAGCTGTCAGGACTGACAGCCATGTCCTGCAACCAACATTTATGGAGCGCCTGCTACGGAGTGGGTACTGTGTGCAGAGCTGAACAAGAAGGCACTGTGTCCCACTCCTAGGGGGCCTCATACCTGCTCAGGTGATACGGGACAACTACCCTCCTTCTCTGCCCCAGCTTGCTCACAGATAAAGGGGGTGATGAAACGTGTGGGTTTTTAAAGCCCTCTCTTCTATGTCATGATGAGCTATAGGTTGCAAGTGAACAAGAGAGAGAGGGATGAAATGTCTTGTTTAACAGGCAATTGGGCACCTAATAGATGGGTTTTATTGATAACATAGACCAGAGCCCCAAAGTAACATCTACAATGGGTGCTTCTTTGTGTCCTCCTATAGGCTCAGCAGCTGGCCAGACTCCATTTTTTAGCAGCATCTGGCTGCCTCAGATGAGCTCTAAATGCTCATGCAATCAAAACAATAACTTTAAACAGCTGATAAGTCACTCTACTCATATTCCTATAGTGTGCCAATGTTTTCCACAATTTTCTAGGTTCCTCTTTAAATTCTTTATAGTGTACTTGTGTTTTATGAGTAGTAACTCAAAGCTTAGTGGTCCCACAAACTTCATTCATTCTCAATTACTGAGCATTTGATCTGTGAATAATACGTGATTAGGATCTCTGGGAAGATTAAAAATATTTGCACATCACTCTTGCCCTCTGCTAACTCCCTGAAGTCGAGAACCATGTTTCATTTATCTCGTGTCACCTGGCACAGTGCCTGGAATGCAGTAGGAGGTCAACAGGTATAGAATGAATGTTCTTAGTGGCCTGTGGTACCCTCAAGATGTCCAGTTTGAAAGCCACAGGTCTCTGATCCACATAAAGACCCCTTAGGATGATAAGAAAGATGTGAGTGAAATGTGTCTCAGGCCTTTTGTGCTTGGACTGTCGAGTAATTGTGCTGCTCCTACCGAGATTGTTAAGCAGGCAGAGCCCTGACACCCTGAGGTCAGGCCATGAACCTGCGTTTTAGCAAGGTACTTGGGCACTGCCTTTTCTGAAAGCTGTTTTGTAAGGAGTCATAAAAGCCTTAATATCTTTAGGCAGTGTAGTTGTCCTTATAGAACTTTGTCCTAAGGAGACCATCAGAATTGTGCATAGATTTGTTCAAAGAGATATATAGCATCCCTCGTTATTCCAACATTAGTGGTCACTGTGTACCATACATTAAAAACATTGCATTAGCCCATCTCAAATCCCGGGGATCCCATTTTGCTATATGAGGGGCAGGGTCTTTCTAGACAACTGCATGTGTCTTTAGACACATGTAGTGGTGTCCATGGCTTTTATCTATTGATCTAGCTCTTCTCTCTCCTGACAAACCCCACCACACACGTGTGCACACACACAAATGCATACACCCCCTGGAAAACTGCTCTTCCTCACTCCAGTTGTACCATCAGCTTACCAGTTATGGCACAACCATTAGAGGCCCAGAGGGTGAGCACATAATCCAGCTTGGATGAATCAGAGCTGAGCAGAGAGAGCCAGAACAGCAAGGTGGAGAGTAAGAAAGTGTCCAAGGAGTGAGAAAGCCAGAAGGGGTGGGAAGAGAGCAGGGTGTGTCCAAGGAACACACTTCCATCAGCCCAGCTCTGGCATTCAAGCCACCAGGGCTCACACAGCTCTTCTGCCTCTTTGTGAACCTCCCTTCTCAATTCCTCTAAACCCGCCTTCCTTTGGGTTTCTGTCACTTGAACCTGGAAGAACTCTCATCTCACCGATGCTCAGCATCTTCACTGGTAAAATGGGAATAATGACGCTGACTGGGGTTTTTGTCCATGAGAATTGCCACTAACCCATAATACACATTAGATACTTGATAGCTATGAATTTCTTTCATTTGATTTTAATATTGCATGGTTCTTCCATGAGATCCAGCTGGACGCCTGGGAATTGGTTAGGTCTCTGCTTCCTGTATTGAGCTGGCAGTTCCGATGGGAGCCCGGGCTCTGTCCCACACTCAGTAGATGCTCACAAATGAAGAACTGAGTGAACAGGCAAATACAGCTGGGCTCTGGAAGTCATGTGGGTAGGGGTGGGCACATGCTCTCTCTGTCCTCAGCAGACGGGGTTTAAATGTGTTCAGCAGTGAGGTTTTTTGTTGCTGTTGTTTGTTTTTTTTACTGCTGTCTCACTCTATCTCCCTATAGAATAAGATTTGCATAGTGGTGTGGGGGAGAACTTGGCAGCTAGTGATTTAGGGGTGTAAATTGTTTTTTAATTTGGAAGAAAAAACCACTTGATCTCCAGCAGTGCTTCTCTTTAAAAGTATAACCCAGTCTGGTGAATTACTCTTCCAGCCGCAGGGCACCGGTAAAGACTCTCTGGTGTGCCCTATAACTCTGGGAGGGCTGTAATTGCTGCACTAACTCCTAAATTTCCCTCTGGCCGAAGTGCCACAGTCCATTCTCATTTAG
Source organism: Rousettus aegyptiacus (assembly GCF_014176215.1). NCBI lineage: Eukaryota > Metazoa > Chordata > Mammalia > Chiroptera > Pteropodidae > Rousettus > Rousettus aegyptiacus. Next base: position 82,999,775 of record NW_023416295.1, read on the forward strand.
CAAATCTGCTCAGAATTTATTGTTTTCTTTTTAGACTTACTCCAACCTTAAATTTTCCTCTTTCATGAAATCCTTGATGTTCTCATACACTCATGCTCTGGGGGCCACCAAAGGGCACATTTCAGAGGACATAAGCTCCTGCCCCTACCTCTTGGAGGAAGAGGTGACAGCGCATTTAGATAAACAACTGCCACCCAATTGTCACTAACTGGTTCGGTATATACAACATTGCACACCTGTGCTAGTCTTGTACTCTCTCTCTCTCTCTCTCTCTCTCTATATCTATATATATATATATATATATATATTTACATATATATTTATGTATGTATGCATATGCATACACACATCCACACATGTGTTGTGTATGTATATAATTTTATAAGTAGGAATAGAACTAAAATTATCTCCATTTTATAGATGAGGAAACTAAGGCTCACAGAAATAAAGTGTGGGGTTTTTTTCCTTTTTTTTCTTTTGATCCACATTTGTTAAGTGACTGAGCCAAGATTTGTGTAGAAAGTTCATTGAAATCAAAAATTGCTTTTAATCACTTTGCTTCCCTGTCTCCCTATTCAGTAAAGCAGAAGCTAGCTACAAAAAGATCCTTTTGGCTCACTGCAAGAGACCTCACCACTCACCAGCACTTTTCTGGGACACTTCTTCAACCCCACACAAAGCCTCCTACTGCATGGTGCCCACATGCTTCTGTCTTGCGGACCAGACTACGCTAAGAGACTGTGAAATGCTTTGCTGAAGTACAGCCATCATGATTAACCAGGTTCCCCCTACTAAAATCAAAATCACCTGCATGTGGCATACTTTTCTTCATAAGCCCTCACTGGCCCAAATGCTTTCTTCCTTACGTCCTTACAAACTGTAAAACGGTTGAACTTGGAGGCTTTCCCAGGAATTAATGCTAAGGTTAACGGCCTTTAGTTTCCTGTTTGGAAATGGACTTTGTTTTTCAGTTTTCAATGTCAGCACTGCATTTGTTTGTGTAAGCATTCTCTCTTTCGTTTCCTTTCTGAGTCTTGAGAGATGCCACACAGTGGGTTCTTTGAGGTCGTATTATCGAGTTCTTTTGATATTTGAAACACAATTTGTGTGAGCCCAGGACTTAGATGAGAAAAATGTCTGTGAAGCTGCCGGCAGGGCTGGCTTGTGGCGGGCCCAGCATTTGACCTTCTGTGCCTCCCTCATAGAGTGTGTCCTCTCCACGTCCTGACTTTTCTTGGGCTTCCCCTCCCACATCAGCCCTTCACCCTTCCTAGTTGTATGAAAACTCCTGAGGAAAGCGATGAAAGAGGTGTGGATGCTTGTGTTTCCCTTTGTACCCTGTGAACAGTGCAGCCTGTTAAACACCGGCTCCCCGTAGGCCAGAGAAGTACTTGGTCACCTGCAGCAAAGAACTCCGGCATCCCCCAAACAGTGGCCAAATTCATGTTTTCTTGCTCCAAACAAGATGGAAAAGAAATTAATTTTCTCTTGTCCTTGACTTTTTCTTCCAAACTTCAGCTCATTCAATACCGTATCTTCCCTGACACTACTCTTCAGTAGTACTTCAGCATTTGTCCTTGGCTGCAAGTCTGCCTTTTGTATGTCTCCTTCCAACATCTGCACTCAAACAGAGCTCCCTGCGCACCCCACGGCCCTCCCTTCCCTGCTTCTCCTCTCCAGTTTCTTCCTCCTTAGGGTCAGTCAGAACTGCTAGGGGGTTTGACCCTTGGTTGAATGTGCTGGGGCAGCGCTTCCAGGGGTCATCCATGTCTTGTTCCTCCATGATAGAGATATTTCAATTATCATGTCTATTTCCAAGCACATATACAGGGGCTTTATTTCCTTTTTTTTTTTTTTTTGACAGCCTCTTCTGCCTTAGTCAAGAGCCTCTATGTTTCGCCCTCATGAATGGATTTGAATTTTAAAGGACCTGGAAATAGGGAAAGATCTACAACCAGGGATTCAGGCTGAGTAAACATTTTCATCTGCTCACATTCATATATACGACATAAGACTTTACTTAAATACACACACATTGATCTTTTCGGATGGAAGCACGCACAGAGAATGCTGTCTTCAGGAGTCTATTGCTTGTTCCTTTCAGAGTTCTACATTAGTCCTAGCCCAGGGATTGCAATCACAGCCAAGTCCTGTCTGGTGACTGATTAAACTTCTTCCTCACCTGCAAATGGAATAGATTTGTCTCTTTTCTACCTCTAGCCCAGTTCCCACTGGGTCCACTGACTGCTAAATTAGCATGTTGATTTCAGCCACCCTACTCACAAGATACTTTTACATAGTTCTCATGGGCAAGGTGAGAAAGTGAGCAAGGAAGGGATTGTGAGAAGGCAGCTCCCTTCCTCTTTACAATCAGCTCAAAACAATTTGACCCTCTCAAGTCATATAGCCGCTGGGCCCGTGGATGGTTTTTGTGAAGCCCTGAAGATCAAGGTCAAGAAAACTGAGGCAGGACTTTTCCTCCAGGATGAAGGATAACAAGGATGGCAAGCGTGGTAAAGCAGCAGGTCCTGGAAGGGGTTTGCCTCAGAAATGTGTTCACCCCAGGGGACATGCCATCCTCCTGTTTCTCTGCTCCCATGTGGCTGGTCAAGAGATAACTGAATAAGTGAGCTGAGTCCTCTGTGCTCTGGTGGCTGGGAGAAAAGGAGAGGTAAGGAGATGTTCTCCAACATCTCTAAGAGATGCCCCCCCCACCGCCCCCTGCTGTTGCAGCAATAGTCCACGATGAAGGGCCTGCTCTGCCATTCTCCAATTTTGGAACTGCTGCCTCTTGCAATATTTCCATAGCAAGCCAGAAACTTAGGGGCCATGAAGGAAAATAATGGCCCATCTGTAGTGGGTGCTGTAATGTGCCACCCAGACTTCCCTACAGGAATAAAGGACTTACTCCCTTACTCCTTCCCCACGCCTCTGAGGTACAGTTGGCAGAAAGCACTCACCTTCCAGCCAGCCCTTTTTGGGAATTGCCTTTTGCATATATATGGTCATGTCTACTTTCCAGGAGTGACAACATCAAATACTTTCCAGGAGTGACAACATCAAATACCTGGTTGGTGTAGGGGTATAAAAGCCCAGCCCCTGCCGGAGCCCACCCGCAGAGATTGAACAGCACCTAAAAGAGGGGGGTGAAGCCTCAGAAAAAGAAGACAGGAAAGCGCTTCAGGAGGGCATACATACAGTCACTGCTGCAGCCCTGAGTTTATTTAACATAGCCTTTATATAAGTTTTTGGATACAATAGTAAAGCACAGAGTACAATATCATAGGAATGCCGGCATTTACATAAAGTTCCTAAATATCTTTCCCTCAGGGTACAAACATCCTTTTCTGGGCTGTAAAACATTTCACTATTTTAAAAGGATTTCTTTAGGAGGCAAACCTCCCTTCCAGGGTCAGGAACGTTAACTCCACACCCTGCTTCCTAGAACCATTGTTTAAGCAATCTCAGCAGCTACTTCATGGCTATCAGCTACATGACTTCTTCAGTGTCTCATAATGGCTCCCATGTCTCAAAATGGCCCCCGACAAGCCCCCTTACCTCGGCTTTGGATACCCCTGAAAGACCATAGCATCTTCAGAGCTCTTCATAGTCAGGTTTTATGGAGACTCCTCTCACAGTCCAACTTCTCCCTCTTCCCAGTCCTACTTCCTTCTCTCCCCACCAGAGATGACCCAGGAGAAATCTCTAATAAACCTTCTCCAGACTATTCTTCTTCCTGGGGAACCCCACCTGCAAGCCCATTCAAGGGGCCTAGAGACAAATGACCTGTGAGACAAAATGCATACCTAGTCAAGGAGAGCTTCTCTCTCAATACTTCAAAGTTAGATAAAATCCATCTATATCTCATTGGGCCCTAGTTATTTACTAAATTGTAGATCTCTAATCATGTCCTCTCTCTTCAATGATAATTGATCTTTTCAAGTGTTTCACTTCTCTGGGGTCATTTTTGAAAATTAATTTGCTAAAAAATAATCTATTTCTCCTAAATTTTTAAATTATTACCCAAAAGTTGTTCTTTTATAAGTATTTTCATTTCTCTTGTATTGTGGCTATGTCTGCTTTCAAATTTCTTATCTTTGACACTAAATAGAAAAGAGCATATGTTGATAATCAAAAGCAACAAACACACACACAAAGACTTTCTAAAGTTGAAATGTGGATTTTCCAACCAAACAATATGGCAGATAAAGGAAAGGAAAAGACAGCTGAATAACCAAAGTGACTCCATCTTAAATATAAGACTCCATTTAAGCACAGGCCAGTTCCCGGAAAAGCTGCAGATAGCAAGACGATCACCCAACCCTAGACTCAGCCAATCAGAGCAACTATGGAAAGTAACTCTCCAAATTCCCCGCCTTGTTCCTTGGCACCATCACCCAGCCAATCCTGCTAAGAGACAAGCTCGTTGTACCAATCCTGTAATGCCAAGACATCGCTCCCCATGCTTACGATTTTTCTCTTCAAATACCTCTGAAGCCCCATGTTTGGGACCGCCTCCTACTCACTGCTGCGTCGGTGTGCGGACTGTGGTCCGGACTCGAGTCTGAAATAAACTCCCTCTTGCTCTTGCATCGGTGTCGGCTTCTTGGTGGTTCGTGGAGATACGAGTTGGGGCATAACAAGCTACTCTTGAGATCTGACTTAGTGGCCTACAAAGTCTAATAGAAATAACACATATAGTTTTCAGAGTTAAAATATAAGAAGATTAAAATTGTGAAGAAAAAAAAAAGAAAAACAAGAGAGTTGGACGATGGAACCAGGAAACCTAACATGTGAGTAGTGGGATTCTAGAAGGAAAAATAGATTATATAGCAAAAAAAGGTAATAAATATATAATCAGAGAAAAATTCTGAATGGAGAATAATGGATTCTCTGGAAATGTGAAATATAAATTTTAAATACAGAATCTGGAAACTTAAGAGAGACATTTCAGAGGAAATTCTAATAATAATCTAGAACTAAAGTTACTGAACTATTTCAACAACACTAGGTTAGTAGGGGCAGTGGGTTGAGGGGAGTGAGAGACATTCCAAATATCTCTTGCAGGACTGAGAGAGGGGAGGGATGAAGGAGAGGGGAAACAAGGGAGGGAGAAATGAAGGTATTCTAATGGTTTCATCTTATATGGTAAGAATGGGGGGTGGTGTGAAAATAGAATCTCTTGTTTGGTGAAATGGTTAACATCTTGCCTCAAGTAACAATAATAGAGAAATAAGTGTTTGATTATGAGTACAAGAAAAGTAAAGGAAAACATTAACATAATGCAACAGTTTTGTTAGAACATACAAATTAACAAAGGAAAAAAAAGATAAATAACAATTTGATCAAATCAGTGAAAATAAAGAAAAAGCCAAAAATAATAATGTAGTAGTTGATAGTTGGGCATGGGGATGGGGAACACAGCATAGGGAATGCAGTTAGCATTAATATGATGGCTAAGCGGAGGGCCAGAGGAGAGAGGGAGCAATTGGGGAATTGTTTTATGAACAATATAGATGTCTAAGCAATGTACTATATACTTGAAACTAATTTAAATAAATAAATTTATTTTAAAAAAGAAAATAATAATAATGTAAGGTAAATCATAAATATGAAGCAGTTTGAGAGGGGGAAAACAAAGGCATATTACAGTTATTAAACCAAATGTGAATAAACTAAATTATCTCATTAGAAAACAGAGGTTGTCAGAGAGGGTTCAAAACCAAAAACATTTACATACAGTTTCGAATAAATACAGTTAAAAGAAGTTGATAATAAGAGATTCAAATTAAAGGGACAAAACGAGGAATACCAGGCAAATGCAAACAAATAAAAAGCAAGAATGGCAATATTTAACATTAGACAAAATAAAATTCAAGGTTAAACACTAAAAGAACAAAAAAGAGAGATTGTATAATGCAAGTGGTATAATTTATGAAGAAAATACTGATAAGTTATATGCACAAAACAACATATTAGCTAAACATACAAAGCTAAAGCTATTAGAAAAGTAAGAAAAACTTGATTTTTAAAATTATAAAGGTTACATATATTTCTATCAGAATATTTCATATCTAATAAATTACATTCAATATGGATATACACATTTAAAAAATCAATTATCTTAACTATATATAAATCTATAATTGCTTTGAATAAAATATATAATTATTCTATTTTCAAAAACTATATAAAATATTATCATGTTTTTTCCCCTAAAGAAATGTTTTAAATATTCTGAAAAGTAGAGATTAGATAGATATAAAGGCCACATTCTCTGGTCATATTCCAATAAAATTAGAAATTTATAATAAAAATATGACCAAAATCTAAACCACATCAAAATTAAAATATACAGTCTTAGAAAATTCTAGAATTGAGAAAGAAATCAAAAGGGACATTATAACCATAGAGACTGACTTCTTGGCTTTATATTCCAGCTCTAACATTGGTGAGATGTATGACCACTTTAGTCCTCAATTTCTTCATCTATAAAATAATTGATAATAACTTTACATACACATATAATCATTAAACAGGATAAAATATGTAAAGATGTTAGCAGAATGCCTGACATGTAGAAAGTGTCTTATAAATATTAATATAATTAATTCAACAGATATTTAAGAAGCATCTGCACTATGTGCTGGGAAGTATACTTAATGCCAGAAAAATAATAATGGGCATTAAAGGCATGATATCTAGACTCATAGAGCTTTTAACTTCATAAGGGACAGAAACAAGCAAGCAATTATGAATCATTGAGATAAAGGTGATTCAGGGTGCTGTAAAGGTACATAGAAGGAGCATCTACAACATTTGGGGAAAGATGTATGCAGATAGTGGTGTCTACATTGAGAAAAAAAACAGGGAGGGGGACATTACAAATTTTATAGAAATCAATGCAAAGAATACTTTATACATAACCTTTGGGTCAAAAAAATCCAGACTAATAATAGTAACAGGCTTATGCCTTTATTACTTAAAATTAAAATTAAGATGGTTCAGACTTAAAGAAATTAAAATACCAAAGATAAATAAATAAATAATAACTTAAAAATCTAGGAATAGGAAACTCATAAAGACAAAAATTGAAATTAAAGAAATAGGAAAACATTTCAAATAAAAGAAAGGAAACAATAAATTTAAAATCAGATATTTTGGAAAGAACAATAACATGAAAAATATCTTCATAAGCTTGATTAAAGAAAAATAAATTAGTAATGTAAAAAGAAAAAATACAGAATAAATTAAAATTTTTATAAAAAATTAATATGTCAAACTTTTTGGCAATAATTTTTAAATTTAGAAGAAGTGGATGATTTCCTAGCAAACACAAATACAAATTACCAAAATTGACGCCAGAGGAAGTAGGCTACTTGAACAGCAATTATTATGGAAGGATTAAGAAAGAGATTAGAGAGCTACCATTTAGTAAACCACTAGGGACCTATGGGATTACAGTTGGGGTTATCTAATATTTAAAGACCAGATGATTCCAATGTTAGATAAACTACTCTAGGCCCTATGAAGAGATGGAGAGGTCTCTTGATTTATTTTATAAAGACAGTATAACTCTAATGCCAAAAACTGAAAATGAGAGTATTTTAAAAAGGTATGGGCCAATCTCGCATATGTCTATAGATGTGCACATTCTAGCTAAACTGTTAGTGAGTAGACTCTAACGATGTTTCAAAAGAAAAATATGCTATACTCAAGTAGGGCTTATTCAATGAATGCAGAATAGCTCAATGTCTGGAAATTTATTAACATAATCCAATGTATCAATACACTAAAGAAAAATGTATGTAATCTTATCAATAACTGCTTAAAGAACATTTTTGTCATGTCTGCAGCCATTTCTAATTAAAACCTAAGTAAAATAGCAAAGGAAGGAAATTACTTAAATATTCACATAATGTAATAAAGTCTTAAATATAATAAATATAACAAAAAATTAAATATTATTTGTTAGATTATTTGCATAGATTATGTAACTATAACAAAAAATAAAAGCGAACATTACTCTAAATGCCAAATCCCTAAAAATATTTGTTAGAATGCCAGAACCAGATAGAAATGCTTCTTCTTATAATTATTTAGTTATTTTCTTCTGATAAATGCAATAAGCCAAAAAATTGGTATTAACTTTAGAAAATAAAAAATTCTACATTCTTTGCTATGCTTATTCCATTTCTAGAACATCATGACTCTAATTAGGAAAAATCCAAACGACAATGTATAAGATGACATGTGCGGTGGAATGGTAGGCAGGACATGCGGTAATATACAAAAATGAATGACTTGTTTTTTCTATATTATAGTGATATATGTGATGAAAGAAAATTTTAAAAAGGTGTTTATGCACAAACCATACTAAGGATGAGGTAACATGAAAAGTCACAAGACCTGCATTGAAGCAAATTTAACATTTTATCAGAGATTATGAATATAAAGTAAGATCTGAACAAATGGCAACAGATAAAACATTTTGAGATGGAAAGACTTGGTATATCATATCAACTCGATTGTCCAGACATGATATCTATAAATCTAATGCAATTCCAATTTGAGTAGCAGTAAGATTATTTGAACTGGGTAAAAATTGTTTAATGCTTTATATTAAAAAATAAATGTTAAGACTAGACATTTCAAAAAGGAAACAGGTGAGCACTTACCAAATATCACGACATTGCTATGAAGTCCTCATAAACAAATACGTTATTTGCAAAAATAAAAATGAATAGGTTCGTGAAACAGAATATAATATTCAGAAATAAGTTATAACCTAACGAAGAAATAAATACAGTAAAGTTGGTATTTCAATTTGTGAGAAATAGTTTTTGTAAATCTATTTACAAAAATAAATTTCAGACGGCTTAAAGATTTAAAATGTGAAAAAAAAAAAAACCCACAAAACTGTTCAATAGAATCTAAGAACCTCCACATTTAATCCAGGGGCAAAGGAGACTGTCCCAACTGCAACTAGAAAACCAGAGGCTTTAAAAGTACAGGCAGAGCAGAGCAATTAAAATTTATGTATGAACAAGAAATACCAAAAAACTCAGTCAACACACATAATAAATCTGGGGAAATATCTGCAATGGTAGTAGATAAGACAGGGTTAACTGTATAATATGGTCGTGTTAATACAGTTAATGAGACTCGGATAAACAACTGATAGAAAATAGGCAAAGAAATTAAGACAATGACGGGAGAGCAGATTTAAAAAATGAACATTAAACATATGTAATTCCGAAGTTGTTAAGACTAAGTAAATAAAGCAACAAGGAGCCATCGCTTTATAGCTACGAGGTATGCAAAAATTAAAAGACTGGCCGGTTTAAATGTGGAAATCTGATTTATCACAGCTGTTTTGAAACTAATCTGGCAATATCTACTAAAATTAAGATATTAAAATTAAAAGCAATTTTATTTCTTAGAATTTATCCCATAGAAATAAAAGCATAAGTAAGTACATAAGATATATTTGCAAGAATATTTATTGCTAGTATAGAAAAAAGGTAAACGTCTGTCATTAGAATAGTTGAATAAATCATGGCATTTTTTTCTAATGATAGCTGCTATGCACCATTTAACAGTGTGCATTAGAGATATAACACTTGGCCAGAGTGATTTTCAAGAGTTATTATTTAGACAAAAAAGTACAATAAACAAAAGTGTGTAAGATATGATCTATTTAATGTAAACAACTGACATGAAAAGCCAAGAATGTGTGTGTGTGTGTGTGTGTATGTGTTCGTGTGGTGTATACATGAAGAATATAAAATATAGGACATTATACACATACTGGTTTATTGACCTTGGTACCCACGAAAGGAGCTGGGGCACTGGAGGGTGCGGTGACTAGAAGATTGGAGAAAAGAAGCCAGAGGAACTAAGCAAATATCAGGACTTGCTCTTAAACTGTGTACGAAACAGCTATAATTTATGCTTCATGTGAAAGTATGAGTGTGTATCTATAAAAATAAATGCCATCGCAAAGCATTTTACAATAAAAAGGTAGAGGAGTGTGCATGGGAAGGAGCGGTGACTTGCTGGTAAGACCCGGGACTCTACTCTGGGCCAAGGATTTTTCACCATCTCAGTCATGATACTGGAAAGATATGGAAACTATGTTGATTACACTTGGAGATAAAGAAATATGAGATAGCTATTATGTGTTTTGAAGACAGAAATAAGATTCAAAACAAGCCAAAGAGATTTAGCCCAAAGCTATAAAGTGAAACATAATCAACATAAGTATGACATCTTGCAATCTAGATTTGAACGTAAGCATTTGCTTATAAACCATGTGTGTGGAAATTAGCAGTTTCTCATCTGTGAGTTCCATGAAGACATTGACTCTGTCCTATTTATCTTGAAACCCCTAAAACCGACTACCCAGCACAGTGCCTGGCCCATAATTGTGCAGCATAGAGCCTGGACAGGTTCTGATGGGACACAAAACCAACCTGTACAAAGGGAAGGAAGGACAGACATGAGGGCGCCTACTTTATGCCAGACCCTGTGCCAGGGGTACTTTAATCTCCTAAGAGCCCCAAAGAGTAAATAACATTAGATCCACTTTACAGGTGAAGGAACTGAGGAGACACTATATGTGTTACTTGCTCCACGTTATAAAGAACTAAAAAGGAAGAACAGAGATTTAAACCACAGGTTAGCCTGACTCCAAAATTTCCCCCAGAAAACTGGTAGGACAGTAAATATTTTTAGAACATAGACATGGAGAGCTGGGAAATCTCAGGGACCAGAAGTCGAGACGGGGCTGGAGCCCGGAGGTTGAGTTCTGGGCATGTCTCGGCTGCCACCACCATCACACATTTAACCAGAGCAGTTTTATTCCTCATACAAGTTTTGATTATTCTTTGTAAGACTCCATTTGAATAAAGAATTCCATGACTGAAAGGAAATTGCTTAAATCCAATGATCTCATCCATTGTGGCTTGGTTTCTATTATTACATAAATGAGAAAAATGGGATTCTGAGAAAGGAATAAATTGCTTAGATTCTTGTGTCCCAGCCAGGACTGGTCCCAGACCACCAGCAGCCAGACCTGAATGTTTCCTGATGAAAAGGCTCACGGGCCACTGCTTCTCTCCTCCTTGGCCCAGACTTGCCCAACCCCTCTCTCCATTACCCACAAGGCTGCTTTTCCTGTCCATCCTCTGGGGAAGCCCAGGGCTTTGATGCAAATCTTCTGGGGGTTGTCAATCTTTCCTGAGTACATATGCTTTTCCAGAAGGCAGAGCTACCCCCAGATGCTTAAAAGCCCATTTGAGACCCCCTGTGGGGTGCCTGAGACTGCCCCACACCAGGAAGCTGGTGAGTCAACTTCTGGTTGGTTTCCCACCTATGCTTGCTTGACTAAGCAGGCTGGTTCAGTGCTAATTTCCACACTTGCCTCCTGATATGAGGCT